>NW_015166485.1:257893-314845 GCF_001447785.1 Gekko japonicus | reverse complement strand
CTTCAGGTTGGAAACTCCCTACAAGAGCTTCGGGGGGGGGGGCGAAAGCATCCGAACCCCCTCCCTGTCGCCTCGATCCGAATCGCACCCATCGGAGCTCAATGGAGTGTGTTCATTCGCGAGTCGCCAAAACCGGAAGCCCCTTTATCAGTCATGTCTTGATATGTTATAAAGTCATTATAACATATCAAGTTCCTCTTAGATTTGTTGTGACATTAATGGTGATATTGGGGGACTTATTCTTGTAAGCACCATTTTTTAGCAAGCTATTTCTGATAACATGGCTTGTACCTGTCATAGGGTTTTTTTTAGATGTTTCCCCAGTTGTTTTAATCCAAAGGTGTCAATGTAAGCCATCAGACAAGTCTATTGTTTCTAGTGTCTTTAATCTTTTATTCGGGTATTGGATCCAGTCAGAAGTCCAAAACAAGCAAGCTGCTTGATGATACAACTTAATATTGGGAACTGCTAAACCTCCTCTTTTTTTCATCTTGTAAAACTTTAAAACTGACCCTTGGTTTCTTGCCATTTCCATATGAATGTGTTTATCTGTCTTTGCCAGTCTCTTAGAATCTTATGATGTATTTTGATTGGTAACATCTGGAATAGAAAGTTGATATTTGGGAGAACATTCATTTTTATTGCAAAGATTTTCCCAAACCAAGACAGGTTTAGATTAGACCATCTCTTCAAATCCTCTTGAATTTTCTCCGAAACTAATTCATAACTTTTATGAAAAAGTGTGTCTGTTTCCCTGAACACATTTATTCCCAAATATTTAACTGAGTTAGATCTCTAAAAAATTAAAAGACCTCAGAGGTATCACAGAGAAAGCCCTTTAGTGGCAACCACACCATCGCTGGTCTTGGCCCTTTTACCTCTGTGGCAAAGCTAGCGAGTGCCAAGCCAGCTCTGGAATAGGGACCTGGCATCTCTTCTACAATGCCAAGCTGGTTCCTGTGTTATTTATTCCCACAGCATGTTGAGCTCTCCATAATTTATCATTATGTTAATTAAATTAAAAGAAAAGGAGACAGCACCATGGAAGAAGCCTTATGGCTGGGCTGATCACCCATGCTGATAGTGTGTTAGCAACAGACTGCAATCCCTTGCATGGAAAGACGTCTTCTGAATCATACATAGAGCAATGAACTGAATGGGGGGTGTGAGTGGAATCAAGGGACTATACAAAATTGAAGAGAAGACCTTTTTGCCACAAGAGAGCTTAATTCCCTTCCCCCACACACACATAGTGCTGACACAGTGGTGTGCCCATGGGCACCATGGAACCTGCCAACACCTTTCCTGGTGCCCACCAAGCTTTTTTAGAAAACCGGCAGGGTCAGGTAGGGTTGCCAAATCTTTTTTACCTGGCGGCGGGGGGCTCCTGCCCGGCATCTTGAGTGTGTGCGCGCGCCGCCCGAATGTGACGTCATGACGCCGGGCACGCTGGGGGCGGGGCCACAGCCATTTGAGGGGAAAACTCTATGTTTCCCCGTCAAATGGCTGTGGCTCCGCTCCCAGCGTGCCCGGCGTCATGATGTCACATCCGGGCGGCACGCGCGCGGGGGTGGGCTTTCCACTGGGGCCCGATTCCGCGGGGGCGGAAATCAGGCCTCCAAAGCGGGGGGAAATCCACCCCCCGGGGGGACTTGGCAACCCTAGGGCCAGGTGGGGTGTTTGCCCAGCACTGGCTGTGGAGATTTTTAAAAAATATTGCTTTGGCAGCTGTTTTCACCTAGGCGTTACCTAGGAGCCTGAGAAGGATGGGGTTTGGGGAAGGGGAGGAAATCAGTAGGGCCTAGTGCTATAGAGTCCACGTTCCAAAGCAGCCATTTTCTCCAGGCAAACTGATCTCTGTCGCCTGGAGGTCAGTTGTAATCCCAGGAGCTCTCCAGCCACCCCCTGGAGTTAGAGGCAAAGAAATATCGAGTGTATAGTCCTTACAAGTACTTAACTGCAATACATCCAGAATTCCCCCCCCCCTTTTCTTTGGTGTGATATTTATAAATGATATAATCAAAAAACTATCAAGTATCTATTCGAGAACCTAGTCATCCATATTGAAGGAAGTGTTAAGCTTTACTAGCTACAATCATGTTTCATGAGAAACGGGTTCCGAAACGAGTGCCTTCTGAATTTTTCTTTGACTCTTTCTGTGTGACTTGAAGAAGTTCATCGAAACGCGCAATTTACCTAGGAGATGTGTAGTCTGTGCAGGATTCAGATTGCAAAAGAAACCATTCCATGTTACAGAAGATTTAATTCTTATATTGAAATTTGTTTAATTTTTGGGAGTGAGTTTCTACTTTGTATATTTATGCAACGTTTGTTGTGGGAGCTGAACTGTTTTGGAGCTGTTTCTTTAACTTGTATTGTAAAGAATGTGTTGCTTGAAACTGTCCCTTTAAATTATATGGCATCTGCGAACCCCTTTATGTGATTGTGAATTGAATGTTGTGAATAGCAGAAGTTATTGCCATGAGTTAAGACTTTTTAAACCTGAGACTATAATAATTACCCTGAAATTGCTTAGATACTTTATTGTTTATTTGATTAAATAATTTATAAACGTCACACAAAAGAAAAGGGGGGGGGGGAATTCTGGATGTATTGCTTGCAGTTAAGTGCTTGTAACAGTTATACACTCAGTGGTTGCAATCAGAAGGGCAGTTCAATCCACTGTTGCCCAGCCTCTAATAGAGCCAGATTATTTTGTTACAGAGAATCCTGATCAGACTCACCCTTTTTAGCATTCTTCAAAGTGATTTTACTGACTGTGGAATGATCAGACAGCATCAATCACGGAGTCAGCCCGTCGGCCATTTTTTTTAGAGGTTTGTCCTAGGAGCTTGCCCACAAGCAGGGATGAGCCTTCTGGGATATGTAGTTCATGGGGCTGTCAGCCATTACTTTAAGAAGTTTTCCCTCTAAGCATGCGCACAAGTGCTTGCTGAGAATGCTGGGATATGGAGTTCACTGCCATCCTCCCTCTAATCTTTTCAATTTACCCCTTCCCCAAAGGAAATTGAAAAGATGCAGAACAGGGGTGTCTTTCTTTGAGAATTTTTCAAAAGAAAACGAGGTTTTCAGCAGCCCCCTGGGGGGGAGAACTCTGTATATACAGTCATGTGATCTTCGCTAACTAGGGGGAGAATGGTGGCTTGAAAACAAGACATCAGTGAGACCTGCCTGGTGGCTTGGGTGCACAACAGAGTGACTAGATGACAGGAAATCCATTTTGGAAGCGGCTCAGACCAACAGGACTGGACTTTCTCAGGTATCAAAGAAACATGGGGCAAGGGGGGGGAACGGGACTCAGATGACTGGGGCACAACAGACAGATGTTGCTGTCCGATCGTGCACTTTAAATCCATAAGGGAACAGCAAGGGCAACGGATCAAATTGCCCATGTGAACGCAACCAGTGCTTCTTTGCCTCTATCAACTGGTTTACACCGGGAGTCCCAGTTCTTGTAAAACCACCTGGAGGTTGGCAATCTTCTCTGTGTGATTCAAGTAAGCTGTGGCAGACATTTTGTGGCTGGCTCCTCCTTAGGGTTGCCAGGTCAGATCAGCCTAGCGGCGGGGGAGGGACTTTCCAGGAGTGGGGGGGAGCATGTGACGTGCACATGACGTGATGACGTCATCATGTTGGCAATGTCACACAGTGACGCTCTGGTATTTTGGGCAAAACTCTATGGTTACCATAGAGTTTTGCCCATAATACCAGACTGTCACCACGCAGCATCGCTGAAGTGATGATGACACTTCCATGTGATGTCATTACATCAAGTTTGGGGTGGAATTTCCCCCAGCTGGCCAGCTGGCCGCTGGCAGAGAAAAGGCCTGAAAATCGGAGGCTCCCCCACCCCTAACTGGGGAATGGCATCCCTTCTCCACCTCCTGGAAAAGCTGTGTTGGGGACATCATGCTGTGAGAATTCTGAAGCCACCTGCAGGCTCAAAAAGGTTGAAGACTCCTGTTTTAGAGGCTGGGAGGAATGAATGTCCTGGTTTAGTTCAAAGAGACAATGCAAAATAAAGCCCTGGTTGTTTGAATGTTTCTCTCACTAGGTGGCATGCATATATACTCATTATGGAGGTATGGAGTTTGCGTAAGTAACAGTTCTGGCCAGAGGTCATTTCGGGGGCGATCACGGGGGATCGCAGTTCCCCCGGGTGAGGTACGGGGGCAGGGCACATGACGAAGCCCCGCCCCCTGCTTCCGGCCGCCCCGCTTCCGGCCCTCATTCAGCCAAGAGGAGGCAGGAGAAGAGGGAGGGTAAGTTGCTTCCTCCCTGCCTCTCCCCACCCCTGTCTGCCTGGGGCCAGGGAGGGCCTTCGCGGGGCTTCCTTGCACTCCCGCCGGCCTTGCAGGTCCACCACCGGGCCCCTCATGGGGCTCGGCAGTGGAGCTACAAGGCCGGCAGCGGTGGCCGGGACCGTTGGAGGCCGGGTGTGTGGCCTTATGACACACTTCCGGTGATGTCAAGGGGTGTGGCATATGCTAATGAGTTATGCTAATGAGTTCCCCTAGCTCTTTTTCTACAAAACGACCCCTGGTTCTGGCCCATATTCAGACTAGGTAGGTAGTCTGGACTCTGGATTGATGAATCTAGGATCTGAAATGTTCCTTGGAAGATTTGGAACTAGAGCAGTTAGGAGGGTTGGTGAGTTTTTTGTTTCGCAAATATTTAAAGGATCAATCCAAATGGAGCAGCCTGGTTTGTCTGAAAACAGCAGGTTGGAAGAAGATGATCCAACCTACAACCAACTTCTTTGTTTGCTTGGGCAGTGAACCGGCCTTACATCAAGGGGAAGTAGGGGTCTGACGCGGTCTGTGTATCACCAGTGTTCTTTGGTGCTCCAACAGATGCTCAAGATTTCTGCTGTTCCCAGCAGCAGCATCCCTGTGTTTCACGCTTCCTGCTTGGTTTGACCTCAGTCTCACTATTTCTTTGTTGTATGGCTCCTCCCACTTTCCATGTGCACCAGACCTGTACAGCCGATCTTTATCTTCAAAGAGAAGGCAGCACAGATGGTAGGCTGTGTGGAGCCAGAAATCATAAGATTCACGTAAAGCTATGCAGTGGTTTCAGAAGGGGGGGGGGAAATGAGCTTGCAGGTCTTCATCTTGGATTTTGTTTTAACCACATCCCACAGCTCCACTTTCTTTCTCCTATCTCTGGCTGCACTCTTTCGGTAAAGAAACACATAGGACATAATTGCCTAGGGTCAGATATGTCACTTAATTTAATTATTCTAATAATTCGTGGTAAATGAACTAATTCAGTTTGCAAGACCTGAGGAAGGCTGTTAACGATAGGACATTTTGGAGGTCATTAAATCATAGGGTTGCCGTAAGTCGGAAACAACTTGATACCACATAACATATGCCGCACTTTTCTGACATCTGATCTCTCCTGTGGTGTTGAGCCACTTCTGGTTTAAACTCCCTCCCCGCTCGAAAGCTGCCCAAGGCTTCTGCTTTTTGTCCACCATTTTTTAATGCGTTGGCAGTGTGCGCATAGGCGGAGCTCCGCCACCGTGTTTAGAAAACCGACATTTAAATGGACACTTGTTTTAGCGTTTAGATGAGTTCAGGATCTCACGGAGGCCATTTTCGGGTCAAACATTTAAACGGAAGTCTTTTGTTGGAGGGGTTAGGGTTCTGCGCATGTGCCATGATAGTTCCCCCCCTTCTATGGAGGGGCGCCTATGCGCATGCGGAAACTGAGGAAAAATTTTAAAAACCCACCGACGCATGCTCCCGTGCGTCAGTAGTGTAGACGCCGGGGAGCGACGTGACTGCGCAGTGAGGCAGGATAAGGGAGGTAAGTGATTATCCAGATCAACTATAATCCAGTTAGAACCGGAGCAGTTTAACCAGTTCCCAGCACGCCGTCTGACTGCACCCATAAAGTGTTGCCCAGGAGTGGCATCACTTCTGGATTTGGTTCGAATCCCCTCCCCTTTCTTCTGCCACATTGGTGGGTAAGAAAGCCCCAAGCCACCCTACCAGTCATCAGCTCAGGGCCTGCCCGGGCCAGTGGGATGGTGTGTGGTGGGCCAGCCCTGGTAGGATGTGTTAGGAACATTGTGGTAGGAAGCTTGTACCTCACACACATGCCAAGTGCTGTCTTCCTACAATATTTCCCAAAATGTATAATCCTCTGGATTCTGATGTTATTTATGTGTTTTATCTCTCATGTAAGCCGCCCTGAGCCCCCCTCGGCGGGGAGGGCGGAGTATAAATTGAACAAACAAACAAATAAATAAATCCATCTTTTTAAAAAAATGACTACCTGCTGCATCAGCAGCAGGAGTACCTAAAAGAGTCTGTTACCTTGCTGTGGGTCAAGGAGTTATGCAGGGTAATAAAGTTTGGCAGTTGGGAATCATACTTGGCAACTCCGCTGGGCTTTGTTTCCCTTGATATTTACAAGCATATCTTCTCTGCCATAAGAGCCGAATTCTTAGAAAGATCAATTACGTTCTATGCTGTAGTTTTATAGACTTTTTGGCGCATATATGTCCTTGCTAATAATATGAGTCTCAGTTCAGATGTTTCGGAGATAATTAATTCACAGGTCTCCATAATTCAGAAATGACTAGATAGCACACAACGCACACACAACTTTAAAAATTAATGTCAGAGAGAAATTAAGAGAATGCATACTGGTTTTTATGGAAGATTTTAATGGAGTAATAAGCTCCTATAGAGGCAAAACATCATATCTGAATCATGATTACCTATTGTTTTTAAACTGCTGCAGTAGGTTGTGATGAAGGGTGTCTAGAGGATGTCTAGCGGATGTTAACCACCAAAATGAGGGATTATGCATTTTCAGTGTCTAGAATTCATATCTGAGATTATTTGTTTACTGTATCCCATAGAGGAAGCAATTTCTCGCAAAACTGAACCTCATGCCCAGGGAGATCATGCTTCTGTAAATTTAAAAGTGGGATACGAATCACCTTATATTATAGACTTAACGTTTGACAGAAAGAACAGCTAGTGCACTATGAGATAATTTTGAAATTAATTTGACACCAGAAAATTCACCCTTAACCGCCTGGGATATACATTGAGCAGTTATGCAAGGCACATTGAGAAGTTCAGCTACTCAGGGGAAAGAAGCATCGACAACTGGAGGGAGGAGTTATTCTTACAGATCCAAATATTAGAAGAGTAACTTGAATGAGAGCAAATGAAATTGATAGCCAAGTGCAACATATAAACTGACAATTACGATTATGCATGCGGATGAGAATCCCACCTGAATTATGATAGACAGCAGTATTCTGAGATACACAAGATGGACTCCTGATGTACAGTCTCAGAGGAACAAAGTGAGCTCTCATAAACTGAATACTTAATAGTGCCGCTGGAGAAGAGGGGCACCCCAGAACTCTGCTCTCCGGACAACTGAATTATATCAGATCATTAGATTTTGCCTCGCTTTCACCGTGCGTGTCCGTTGGGTTTTCTCTTTCATTCTGAATTGTTTTTCCTCCCTTCAGTGCTCAGTTCATTTTCTGTCTGCTATTTCCCCGAGTTTCCTAAGAGTGTTTTTGGTGCCGGTTTTTCCCTTGCTTCACTTCCAAGCCAAAGGGAATTCAAAAGCATACAGATTCCCTTGGATTTCCCCCCACCCTTTCCACGCCCCTTCTAGTCCACTCCCCCACCCACATTTTACATTTTTTTTACAAGCGGCATGAGTCTAGTGATATGAGACTATCACTAGACTTGGATTGCTGTAAAAACAGAGAAAAAATTACTCCCGGCTGAGCTGCCCTCTCCTGCCGACTGGTTTAAACTGGGCGGCGGGAGAAGGCAGCGCAGAGCTGTGCCTGCGGGGAGTGATCCTGAGTGGGCTGCCCTCTCCTGCCTGCCCTGCTCATTCGCCAATGGAGAAGCACACCAGAATCAGCCAATAGTACCCTTCTATTTGTTGGCAGAGTAATTAACACAGCAAAGGTGCACAACCTGATTAAAGTGTAGATACAGGTTTATTTAGGAACTAACAATACTTGATAAGAGAGATGGAGAGACAGAGATAGGGTCCTCCTAACTACAGCTCTAGCTGAGAGAGAGGGTCAGACTAAGTGTAAAACTTCCCAAAAAAAGCAGGATATTGCCCTAAGAGTAACAATCTGCAGACAGAGAAGGAATGACGCTTAAAAGGAGAGAAGGTGCTGACCTCACTATCCTATCTAATTATCTTCTTGCTGCTCTCTGCAGGGTCTTCTTCTGCCAGTTTGGTGTAGTGGCTAAGTGCGCGGACTCTAATCTGGGAGAACCGGGTTTGATTCCCCACTCCTCCACTTGCAGCTGCTGGATGACCTTGGGCAAGCCATAGTTCTGATAACAGCTGTTCTTGAAAAACAGCAGTTTCTTTCAAGAGCTCTCTCAGCCCCACCTACCTCACAGGGTGTCTGTTGTGAGGAGGGGAAGGGAAAGGAGTTTGTAAGCCGCTCTGAGACTCCCTTGGGTAGTGAAGGGCGGGGTATAAATCCAATCTCTTCTTCCTCTTCTTTGTACACCAGACACTGCCTATTCCAACACTGCTGTCTACATAGAACCAACAGGTTAGTCTCTACACAAAATGGGCATAAATCTGATATCAAAACACCCACGTTCAGAATCTCCCATTACACTCTCGTCCCACTACACCATTCATTATTCAGCTTCAAAAAGGAACTCCAGCATGAATTTGCTGAGGCAGAGTTTATCAAGAAGCTTGATTGTATTCGTTTAGATCATAGTTTAGATCAAAGTTTTCTCACTGGTTATTGGGGATGAATTAGCTTTGCAGAAGATGTGTGTTGTTGCCAATACTGCTGTTGTGAATGGGCAGTACATTGGGTACATCTGAGGTTTACCAAGAAACGCCACAATTTGCATTTCAAAGCCTCTTGGCCTCATTCTTTACTATATCTGCTAACTGAAGGAACTCTTCGTGTAGCTGACAAAGGGGAAAGCTTATGCCATGGCAGATCTGTTTGTTTTCACGGTGTCACAATGTGCCTATTTGTTTTCATTATAAGGTACTACCTAAATAGTTATCTTGCTCCAGTCAACCTGAACGGAATTGGTATGGGCTTTCCAAATTTACTCTGGAGATGCACAAAGGCACATGCTGACGATGTATGAAGAGAGAAGAAAGAAGCAGAAGGAGCTACTAGAGCTTTAACAGCATAGCAAATACCTGCCACTATATCACAGTTCCACATGTTCATATTTTTATGTAAATATGACATTTAAAGATAGGATGTGGAGAAGACATTTTGAGGAATTTCAGACAGATGATATAATCCGGAAGAGGAACGGTTCCCAAACGGTTTCTGGTCTGTCATTTCAGACAGAACCGTTTTAGAACCAGTTCCCTACCAGATTATATTTGCAATTTCACACACAAATGCTTCTGTCCTGTTTAGGAAACGGGGCTGAAACGTTTTACCTGTCAACCGCTTCCAAGTAGTCTTCAGTTTCCTCTCCCGGCTCTGATACGCTTTTCCCCGCCGTTTTTCGCCCGCGCGGGCGATCTCCGGCTTTTCTTTTGGAACGGTCGCTTTATAGCGCTATAGCACTATAACGGGATAATGCCATGATGCAACAGCATTATATCAATCCCATTGGAATGCATGGAGTGTTGTGTTATAGCACTATAGCGCTCTAAAACGAACGTTTAAAAAAAGCCAGAGATCGCCCGCGTGGGTGAAAAACGGTGGGGGCAAAGCGGGAAAAAGCGGTGCAGTCTGAAATGGCAAACCGCTTCAGGTCCAGCTCTTTACCGGAAGGGGAAAGCCATGTGTGAAATGGCAGCCCTATACCATTTTACTCCACGACAAATCAAAAACGGCTTCAAAAACGGGTTAAAAAGAGTCATGTGAAATTCCTCTCTGTTTCTTAGTCTGTGTTTTCATTTCTAATGTACGATTACTATGACTGAAGACATAATAAAGAAAAAGAAATGAAGGAAAGGCCACCTTAGATCTTGCCTCAAGCTGGAAAACTAGCCATAGTAGATGGTAAAGAATACAAAGGACTCTGAACACAAACACCCCATAGTACGTATGTGCTGTCCAGGTGCCTAATGACTTCTAAAATGTCCTATCATTAACAATGTACAAATGCTCCAGTAGAAATTGTTTGTAGGCAAAAGAAAGAAAGAAAATGTTTGTAGGCAAGGTACTGCAACATTATTTGTAATCAGGGTTGCCAGCTCTGGGTGGGGAAATACCTGGAGATTCAGGGGGTGGAGCTTGAGGAGGAGGGTGGAGTTTGGGGAGGGGTGCGACTTTAGTGGGACAGAATTCCATAGAGTTCACCTTCCAGAGTGGCCATTTTCTCCAGCTGAACTGAATTGCCTGGAGGTGAACTGTAAAAGCAGATCTCCAACCACCGTCTGGAGGCTGGCAACCCTAGAAATACCTGGAGATTTGGGAGTGGACTATGGAGAGGGTGGGGTTTGGGGAGGGGAGGGACGTCAGCAGAGTACAATGCCATAGAGTCCATTCACCCTGTGAGGTAGGTGGGGCTGAGAGAGCTCTGACAGAAACTGCTCTTTCAAGGACAGCTCTTGCCAGCACTATGCCTTGTCCAAGGTCATCCAGCAGCTGCAAGTGGAGGAGTGGGGAATCAAACCCGGTTCTCCCAGATTAGAGTCCGTGCACTTAACCACTACACCAAACTGGCGTAGTAAGTTAGTAACATTTATATAGGACTGGCGTGTTCAAAGCACTTCGTGTACCTGGTAGTGTTGTAACCCTTACAATTAGGGTTGCCAACTCCAGCTTGGAAAGTTCCTGGAGATTTGAGGGTGATGCCTGGGGACAGCAGAGTTTGAGGAAGGCAGGATATTCATCGGGAATGTAATTCTATAGGGTCCGCCCTCCAAAACTTGCTCCAGGGAAGGTAATCTCTGTAGCTGGCCCGTAGTACGGAGGGGCTATTGAGGGCTCCGCCCCCTTCCTTAACCCCCCCCCCGCTTTTTAAAGGACCCCCACTTCTTTCCAAAAGCATTTTAAAGGATCCTGATCAGCTGAAGGGCCCTTGAAATCTTGCAGGAGGGGAGGGAGAGGGGTGCGTGCCACCCCCTTCATTATGGCAAAGAATTTGCAGTCCCATCAGAATTTTTTTTGCCCCACAAGCCACAAAGTTCTGGCTACAGGCCTGCTCTGTAGTCTGGAGATCAGTTATAATTCCAGGAGAACTCCAGGCTCCACCTGGAGGTTGGCAGGCCTGCTTACAACCCTGTAAGGTCAGCCACAATTATTATGCCTGTATTACGGGAGTTTGGGGGGGGGGGAGTCTGAAGCAGGCAGAGTGGCTTCTTGCCTCAGTTCTCCTTGTAAATTGATGGCACCGAGGTGAAATTTGGCACTCCTGGTTCATAGCAACTATATGTTAAGTGAGAGGGCTTCAACAGTGACTTTTTAGTGGCACATGCAAAAACACCCCTGGAAAAAAGAAGATGAGCTATGCCAAAGCTGAAGAAGGGCTACTTGGAACGGCTTTCTACAGACCCTCCCAGTTCATGTGATATAACTTAATAGAATCCAGTACCTTTACAGGTGAAACTCTGCTCCATGCCCTATCATTTACAATGATAAAATCTGTAAAGACAAGTGGCAGAACTCTTGTGGCTCTTCACCCATTTGAATGCTTTCTCTGGGCAGCTCCGTGTTTCTGAACAGCTTCAGACACTTCCGTTTTCAAACGCTCTTAACCCGTGCTGAATCGTTTATCAGATTTTCTAAGTCTGCCCATCGATGGTTTTAAGAATTTATTGCTTTAACTGCTTCTTTTTTTTAATGTATTTTCACATCTGTAAGAATGCTGCTGGTGTAAGTGGCTAGCACAAAAATGTACAAATAAATATTTGATAAATAACCCGGCTCCATCAAAACAGAACGAACCTGATGGGTGTAGAGCACTCCCTGGTGGTGGCATACCAAACGGCAACTGCAAACCAGAAGGGATTTTCACAGAACTTCCCAAGATTCCTGGCTTCAGTTAACTGGCTGTGCAAATGACATGGGAATAAATGGGTTAAAGCATGGGATGGAGGGAGCAACTGGCAACCAGGCCCTCACAGGGGTCAAGAGAGGCTCGGGCCACTTCCATTTTTGAGGCCCGCCCCCTGTAAATTAAAAAATGAAGAAGTGTGAAAGCAATGATACAAAATTAGTAGTTGCTGTTGTTCTTGTTGTCCAGTCATACAGTCGAGTCCGACTCTTCATGACCCCATGGACCACATCACGCCAGTAGTACTATATTTTAAATGTTTACATTTAATACAATAAGAAAAAGAATATTGTAAGACTTTGTAAGACATGTTCCCATTTTTATTTAACATGTGATTTAATGTCAAAAGTGTAAATTTGAGCCCCCCTGAGAATGTGAGGCCCGGGTGAAATGGCCCTGCTGCCCCCCCCCCCGAGGTCCTGTTGGCAACAATGGCCCAATCTGCATTTGCTATGTAAAGCTGTTTCATTCTGCTGTGGCACCAGCTTCCTTGGCCCGCCATTTGCCTCAGTATAAAAAGCTCCCTGTCTGCATCAGGACAGAGGGAGAGCCCGCGCGAGAGGGGGGAGGAGCGGCCTCCCGGGGGCACCGGCAGGGTGCTGCATGCTGTGGGGAGGAAACGGCACCTGCGACCCCCCCAAGTAAAGGGGGGTGACCTGGCGGGGGGGGAGGAAAGACGGAATGAGCTGGATAAAAAACACAAAACACTGCCAGGCAGGGTGTTCTGGGGACTGCCCCAAGAAATAACAAATGGTTCAGGGGTGGGTGTGCTCCCAACCCCCCCAAAAAAAAATACGATTGCAGGAAAATGTTCCCTGGCTGCTTTTGAATGCAAATGACTGGATTTTCAGCTAACTTGTTTCCTTGGTGACAATTTGTATATCTCCTTAGAAAAGATGGGGGGGGGGATTCCACTCCAGTTGTGTGCTTATCACTCACAGCGGCTTGAGGGCAGGGAGGAGCAATTAAACCACCTTAAAACCAAATCCAAATAACATGGTGGGACACCGTAGGGACCTTGGAGTCACCATTAAATGGCAATAAAATGATGCAGACAGCTGCTGCTGAGATGTAACAGTAGGACAGCGGATGCGGCATGAAATGCAGACAGAAATTTATGAGATGATGTGAGATCGTTGGCACAAGGGCAGGAAAGGGCAATGCAGATTGGACCCAAGATTCTATAATTTTCTGGGTGAGGGGAAGAAGGGAGTGTGTGCTCTGTGGAACCAGGACTTTCAGATTCTTTTACATAGAATTAGATGATGGGGTGCATGTATTGTGTGGGTGGGAAGATTGGCAGGTCCCATGAGGCTCAGATTGTGAAATTCAAGAGGTGGAGCGTAGGAGTTAAGTGGTGGTTCCTCATGGGTCAGGAGGTGGAGCCTGGGAGTAAAAGGTGGTTCCTCATAGGTCAGGAGGTGGAGCCTCAGAGCTAAGGGCAGGTTCATCATGGGTTAGAAGGTGGAACCTGATGCAAGGAAGAAATGGCATCTGGCCTATCACAACTTGGCTTGTACTTGGTGGTTCAAGAGTGGAGCTAGAAGAATATAGGGGCAGAGGCAAGAGGCCCTTTGCTTCTGTCTAGGATTGCCAAATCTGTGTTGAGAAATTCCTGGAGATTTCAGGATGGAGCCCATGGAAGTGGAGGGGGGATGGGGAGGGGAGGGGACGGACCTCAGTGGGGTACAATGCCACAGAGTCCACCCTCCAAAGCAGCCATTTTCTCCAGGAAACTGATCTCTGCCTCAGGCAATGCTTTTTTCATCTTGGAGACAAAGTGATCAGTAAAGGTTCGCAGTTGGTACCTGCTTATTGTGGAGGTGTTTCTGTTCACAAAGAGAATTTCTGTTCACAAAGATGTCACAACTTTGGACAGGATTCCAGGATGTTGCCCTCTCCCACCTCTCCGTCCCATTCCATCCCTCCTCCTACCTTCTCCCCTGAGCCTTCCCTTCACGTGCGCTCCAAGTTAATCACACACCCATCCCATGACTCAGTTTGTCATTAACCATCCATGTGGGACTCCTTCTGAGAAGCTGCCCTCCTCGCTTCTTTGGCTTTGCCCATTTGGCTGTGGAAAATCTGGAACTTGCTATCAAGCTATGGAGCAGGAATCTCAAGTCTCCGAGCTGCATCGGAACACATCGATCCGCAACCCAGCAGACATTTCTGTCATCTCCTTCTACTTCCTTGTGGTCATCGGAGTCGGGCTGTGGGTATGTGGAGGGGCTTCCTGCATTCCGACACTTTCCAAAAATGAGGAAGGGGCCTCTGTTCCTCACCAAGACCACCACCTGGCTCTACAAAAGGAATTGAGGAGAATTAATTAACATATGGCATTGTGGCATTAATTAACATATAGCATTAATTAACATATGGCATTGTGTGATCCAAAGATTGTCTGGCAGCTGCGAGTTCTAGGTCTTAGTGTTATGCTAGTGGTGAGCTATACCTCTTTTTAGGGGCTGAGAGAGCTCTGAAAGGACTGTGACTGGCCCAAGAGCACCCAGCTGGCTTCATGTGGAGGAGTGGGGAATCGAACCCGGTTCTCCAGATAGAGTTCACCACTCTTAATCACTATACCACACTGGCTCCCCGTTGAGGAGAGCCAGTAGCTGACACTGAGATTTAGGTCAAAATGTGCATCCAACAAAGCCACTCAGGGCCTATTGTCCTGTTTAGATTTGGATACCATAAATGAAAGCCCTAGAACTCAGGACCAAAAATGTTTGCCACACACAAAAAATTACATAGATCTGTTTTATTCTGTCCTGTTCAAAAATCTCTGGCAATCAAGTCAGCACTTTACACATTGCTGTTCAATTTACCCTCCCTTGCCCATATACACCTTTCTCTTCCTACTAATTGATCTAACTTATCTTACCTTCCATAGCTCTCTGTGAAATCCCAAATGCACAATACCGTTCCCTTCTTGTTTACATTTCTTGTCATCCTCTTCTAGTTCTTTGTTCTTTGTTATGTCCTCACTATTCAGGAAAATGCTTGAATGAAGAGCTAGGCACACTCAGGTCTTCAGGAATTTACCTGAAAAGCAACCTACTCCATCACAAAGTGTCATTAGTAATAATCCTGTTCACAGACAAGAGAAATCTCTTAAAAGATTGGACTAGGTGGTCTTCTGTTATCCCCAGCCTCACAGGGATGAGTGGGTGATCCCCATTTAGTTTCTTTTTCTATTTGTTTGTCTTTTTGAAAATGGTTTTATTCTCTTATCACTGTTGGTTTTGTGTATTTGTTTGCATTTTGTAGGTGCATTGAATGGTTTTAATATGCAATTTACAAAATATTTGTACACACAATGTACATCATGTGTACATATAAGATTTGTGTAATTGCTGATTGACTGATGCATAACTTATATGAAAAAATGATATATTTTATTAAGAAAATACAGCATCAGAAAACGAAAAAGAATCATGGATTCAATCCTGTCTGGGGACAAATGAACTAAAAACAGGGGTTTTCAGATCAAAACACCAGGGATGAGAAATTCAAAACCACTTCACCTCCCAGCTTTACACTTTCTTTTGATTTCAGAGGACTTAGACTGGAGTACCTCAGCAGGTGATTGCATTATTGTACAAACACCTTTCTCAAATAAAAGGCCTGGGAGAAGACATCTTTTAAACCACCCAAGAGGCCATGCTGGTGTACACTGGCAGATACTGAACAGATTTGCAGTCCAAATTTTGACTTCAGCAAAATTCAAAGTGAATTCAGAGGTTCTTTTTCAAAGGAAACATCAGAGGCATTTTGAAGGAAGCCCAAAGAGCTTTTGATGTGCCAAATTTCTGATGGGAGATTCTGCACATCTCAGGTTTTGTGCTAAATGGACCACTAATTGGATCTATTGTATCCTTTGGTCTTAGCCTCTTTCCAAGAACTCCTGTTCATCCTTCCAAAACCCAGCATTATTATTTTTTTGCACAAGAGAAAGGCCTTTCCCCCCACAAGAGCCCAGAAATGCAAAGTACCTTGCACATTGCTGAAACCTAGAACTGCAATTCCAGAGTGCAGAATCCATAGGCAGATGCATTAACACAAGTGGTGCTTAGAAAACGAGCTTCAGAAACATGAAAAGTCGCTGCAGTTATTGCATCCAGGAAGCAAGACTATAAGCTATGAACGGTGCACCTAGAACTTTAAAAGATGATTGACAGAACAGAGATGCTAAGAATATCTGCCTCATCTAAAAGGAGGTGGATAGACAGCTGATGTTCTTGCTGGGTCTTAGTTTTTATTTATTGCATTAGTTTCATATAGTTTATACCTTTAAATGCACTGCATTATATATGATTTGATAGAAAAAGAATAAGCAATTTTAGTTCATTCAGTACAAGTTATCTAGATATTATTAATACAAACTACAGTGGCCTTTCTAGAATCCAAAGACCATATCATGGCTTTCCTTTGTAACTCTCTCTCACGGCGTTCCTTTGCCCCCACAACTTGGAAAGTGTTGCTTTCAGATTTGCTGTTTTTCTGTCTTTCACATAGCTTCTTCTCTTTGATCATAGGCCTCCTCTCCTCAGAGAGGTTAATTATTATCAAATTACTATGCTCAGGAATGTACAGGCAGCTGGTAATTAGGTGTACAGTTGAGATAGTAGCAACTGAATAATCTGTTCTCTAGGGGGAACCTCTCTTTCTTTCTATCCTCCAGTCAAGCCAAGGAACCCCACTCCCCGCCTTAAAATGGTGGCTTTCTTTCATAAAGTCTATTCACACCATATTTCTTCTCTCTCTTCCTTGCCTCACAGTCCATGTACCGGACCAACCGGGGTACTGTCGGGGGATATTTCTTGGCTGGTAGGAACATGGTGTGGTGGCCGGTGAGTAAACAGAAAACTGAAGAGGGCAAAGGAGATGGACCTGCTTCCCAGGAGAGAGGGCAAACTCTACATGTTGAGAAAATAGGTGATAGGATGGATGATTGGAATGAAATAAAATTGTGGGGAAAGGAGGATGGAAAGAGCAAGATAGGCAGGATCAACTGCAGGGAGACCTTTCAGGAAAAATAGAATAGGGACCGAGGGGGAACCAAGAACAAAATAAATAAAACATTCAAGATACTGGGTGCATCAGAAGATATGAGTGACAGGTTCAGACTGTAAGTCAAGGCACTGACTTTAGGATTGTCAGCTCCGGGCTGGGAAATACTTGGAGATTTTTTGGGTGGAGGCTGAGGAGGTCGGGGTTTGGAGAGGGACGTCAGTGGGTTATAATGCCATAGAGTCCACCTTCCAAAGCGGCCATTTTCTCCAGGTGAACTGATCTCTGTCGCCTGGAGATCAGCTGTAATAGCCAGAGATCTCCAGCTACCACCTGGAGGTTGGCAACCCTAACTGCCCTATTATTTATTGGTGGTTGTTTTCCCTGCAGATTGGTGCTTCTCTGTTTGCCAGCAACATTGGCAGTGGGCACTTTGTGGGTTTGGCAGGCACCGGAGCAGCGAATGGCCTCGCTGTGGCAGGATTCGAGTGGAATGTAAGCAGTGTACTATGGTCTCTATATTTGTTCCAGGGAACACAACAGTGTGGGGTGATGGGAAGGAGACCCCTTTGGTGGCAGACTCTGGAACCACTGTTTGACAACATGACATTCCAGCTGGAATTAGACACTGCTGGCATTTTGGGGGACACGACAGTGTGGGGAGACGGGGAGGTGAGCTCTTCGGTGACAGGATGTGGAACCATCGCTTGACATGACAATCCAGCCAGAATGAGTCGCTACTGGTCTCTTTTGGGCTTTCTATAGACATTCCACAGATGCCCGTGGCTCTGTCATGATGAAGAGAGCTTCACCAGCTCTGCCTCCCTCCTCCCTGACTGCCCCTTTCCTCTCTTTTCTTCCAGGCAATGTTTATTGTACTTCTCCTTGGATGGCTCTTTGTCCCAGTTTACCTCACGGCTGGGGTAAGGGAGATCTGCTCACCAGGGGTCGTTTCGTAGAAAAAGAGCTAGGGGAACTCATTAGCATAACTCATTAGCATATGTCACACCCCCTGACATCATAAGGCCCGGCAGTGGACCTGCAAGGCTGGTGGGAGGGCGAGGAAGCCCCGCCAAGGCCCTCCCTGGCCCCAGGCAGGCAGGGGTGGGGAGAGGCGGGGAGGAGGCAACTTCCCCTCCCGCTTCTCCTGCCTCCTCCTGGCTGAATGAGGGCCAGAAGCGGGGCAGCTGGAAGCAGGGGGTGGGGCTTCGTCGTGTGCCCCGCCCCCCGCACCTCACCCGGGGGAACTGCGATCCCCCCGCGATCCCCCCGAATCGACCTCTGCTGCTCACATGAAATGGCAGGAGGGTGCCAGTGGAGTGTGTGTGAAGAGTCAGAGTTCTGGATTCTGTTCTCAACACTAGGAAAGGGCTGGGTCCTAGTAGGTTGGTAATGGGAGAGGAGAAATGGGATTCTGGGCTCCCTCTAGCTCAAATATTACAGTTCCCCCATCTTGCCTATATGCAACCACTACAACTAGGGTTAACAGCTCTGGGTTGGGAAATACCTGGAGATTTTGGGTGCAGAGCCTGAGGAGGGTGGAGTTTCGGGAGGGCAGGGACTTCAACGGGATACAATGCCATAGAGTCCACCTTGCTTGTCTGGAGATCAGTTGTAACAACAGGAGATCCCCAGCCACCACTTGGAAGCTGACAACCCTGGCGACAATTGGTTTTCAAGGGAGAGAACAGCATGGAAGAGAAGATACTTTTTAGGCCTTTCTATCCAGGCTGTTTTTCTGCTGCGAGGGAAAACATCTCAAGCCACTTTTAATCCAGTTTGGTGTAGTGGTGAAGTGTGCGGACTCTAATCTGGAAGAACTGGGTTTGATTCCCCACTCCTCCACTTGAACTCGGCAGGATGACCTTGGGCAAGCCATAGCTCTGATAAGAGCTGTTCTTGAAAAAGAGCAGTTTCTGTCAGAGCTCTCTCAGGCCCATCTACCTCACAGGGTGTCTGTTGTGGGGAGGGGAAGGGAAAGGAGTTTGTAAGCCGCTCTGAAACACCTTTGGGTAGTGAAAGGTGGGGTATAAATCCAATCTTTTCTCTTCTTCTTCTCTAATCCTCACAGAGAAAGTTTACCTGTGTCCCCACCCCCACCCCTTTGGGGTACAAGAAGTCCAGAGGTGACTTTCTTCAGAGGGACAGCAAAGAAAAGGTTACAGAGGCCTTTTCCTTCATGCTGTTCTCTCTCTGACAAAAGCATCCGCTGGTGGAATGTAGCCAGGGAAGAGATTAGAGATGAGACAGAGGGTGAGGGTCAGGCACACACCCCTCTGGAAATTCTACACTGAAAACTCCCTTCATCTCACTTTATTCTGCAGACATGGATTCAGGAACCCCTTTTGTCAGTTCTGTTCATGAAGAGCTACTTCAGAAGGGTTCTGGGAAAAACACAAACAAACACTGCAAATCCCATTACAGATCAAGAGCGAGGCTTTCAATATTGTCTATTTGTATACCTCAGTTGAGTTCTGCTGCTGCCAGGATCTTATAACTACTCACTGGTTTCCTGTAACATCCAGGACAACCATAGCATAGGGCAGAATGGGGGGAGTCATGCTGTTCTGCGCCATAGTAATACATTGGGAGATTTGTGGGTGGGCTTTACATTTGCTCACTGCCTAAGCGATCACCACATTTGATCCAGGAAGGAATTTCCTGAGATCAGCCTGGCTGGTGATCCTGTAGGGTTGTGGTTTTTCCCTTCACCTTGTGGCTTGGCTTGCTTACACAAGCCGGTGGCTGTACTGCAAGCACCTTTCTCAAAGCACACTTGCTCTCTGTTGGGGGCACCGGATTGTTTTGGCTGTGGAAACAGGGGTGGTGGGAGACTTGCCCTGCTTCTGATTAGAGTAGCCGACCTTTAGCTGTGAGACTAGTACTATCTCTCCTGACCATTTCTCCCTTTGCAGGTCATCACAATGCCACAGTACCTGAAAAAACGCTTTGGAGGCCAGCGAATCCGCCTCTACCTTTCCATTCTTTCCCTTTTAATGTATATCTTTACCAAAATCTCGGTATGTCACTTCTGCTGCAGTAAGGACAAGGGTGGGGGGGTGTGGGCATCAAAAGAGGGTCCTGGGCAGCCCTATTCACCAGAGGGGGGAAAGCTTCTTAACGGCATGCAGAACTGCCCAGTGTTTACCTTGTCTAGCTTCTTTTGATCTGGCCATTCCATTTGACCCGCAGGCACTGGTATGTTGTTATAATGGGTGCTATTAAAAAAAGGTTCTACCTGCTGATTAGGACACATCAAAAACTGGTTAAGATCTTCGTGTACCAAGCCATTCTTGGCTGCCAGATATGGCAGACCGGGGTGGGGGGGTGGGGGAAGGCGTGGGAGACAATCTCTAACGTATTACCTTCCCCTTAGATGCCATAGCATCGATGCCCACTGTTCTCCTGTCTGTCTGTCTTTCCGTGCAGGTGGACATGTTCTCTGGGGCCGTGTTCATTCAGCAGGCCCTGGGTTGGAACATTTATGTGGCTGTCATCGCTCTCCTGATCATCACCACCATTTACACAGTAACAGGTAAGCTGTGGGTTAATTGGTTATTGGGACAGGCAGTTTGGTTGCCTCAGGCCAGAACAGGAGGCTAAGAGGTGACAAGCACAAACTGTGTGGAAACAGAGTTGCTAACTGACTGGAGGCCAGGCTTCATGATAATAAGATATATAGCAGAAGTCCCCAACCTTTTTGAGCCTGTGGGCATCTTTGGTATTCTGATGGACACACTGCCACACAGTGGCTGCTGCAGGAGGTGGAGCCAGCCACATCTTATCTTCAGTTACACAGTGAAGATCTTTGTGCTGTGGTGGCAGCTGCTGCCAGAACAACATTTTAAAAAATCTGCACAACCAATCAAATCTCCAGCAGTCAATCAGCAGTCTTTCTGGGCAAAAGCTCCATTTGGGCTCACTGACCACCCACTTTCTAAAAACACCTGGTGAGCACCAGGAAAGGTGTCATCAGGCACCACGTTGGGGACTCCTGTCAGTAGAAGAAGCACACGTGGCCTAACCTGCCTCGCAGGGTTGTTGTGAAGATTAAAAAATGGAGGAGAGGAGAATTATGTAAGCCGCTTGGTGTCCCCATTGGAGGAGAAAGATAAGGTACAAATAAAATAAGTAAATGATAATAACAGTGCGTCAACATAGTCGCAGGAAGCTGTTTTCTCACCATTGTATCTATTTTCTCAGGGTAAAGTTTACCAGTTGAATTTCTGCCTACCATAAACAGCATAAGAACCGTGTTGGAGGAAAAAAGTTGACAATCTTATTAGCGATCAGAAATAATAGGGTTAGATACTGGCTTCATAACCTGCTGATGAGTTCCCCCGTAGTATCTGGAAGGCCATTCATAAAACACTAAAATATTGGATTAAATGGACCATTGGCCTGACCCAAAGAATGCTTTTGACAGCGTTTATGTTCTTACCAAGAAGAGGAAGGGATGGGGGGGTGGGTTTAGGTCCCAATTTGCAGATAATAATACTTCAAGTGTTTCAAAAACTGGACAATGCTGAACTGTCAAATGACTCCTGCCTCTTCTCCAGGTGGGTTGGCAGCACTGATGTATACAGACACAGTCCAGACTTTTGTCATGGTTGGTGGAGCCTTTATTCTCATGGGTTTCGGTGAGTACCTCACTTCTACTAGGAACTGCTACACAGAAGCCAATCTCTTCCCTCCACCATTGACAAGCTGGGCAAAGTAAGAGCTGTAACAAGGGCAAGGACTTGGGCGCACAAAGCTGAGGAGTGCAGGAAAAAAAATATAATCACTAAAATGAATGTTGTGTTATCATCAGGGGTCATTTCGTAGAAAAAGAGGTGCAGGAGCTCATTAGCATAACCTATTTGCATATGCCACACCCCCTAACATCACCGGAAGTGTGTCAGAAGGCAACACCCACCGCTCAGGCTCCACTGGACTGTTTTGGATTGCTAGCTATTGGGGTGGGGGAACGTGCAGATCTGTCCTCGCAGAGGAGGGAGAGCTTGTACCTGAATAAAACTCGGTCTTAAAGGTGCCACTGGACTGTTTTGGACCGGGGGGGCCGGGGTGTGTGTGTCTCTGCAACTTACCTGGCTGCTTCTTGCTCTGATGGAGGGCTTCTGGGAGGAGGGGGCGGGGCTTGTTGCATGTGCCCACCCCCTGGGCTCTTTCCTGCCGGAGCTCCGCTCCTGTGCACTCCTGCAGGAAATGACCCCTGGTTATTATTAATCTGGTTATTTATGTATTTACCTTTTAACCAAAATAACAACTATGGAGATATAGGGGATACAATTTTATATTATTCCTGCAGGTACAAAATTAGCTAGTTATGGCTCTGGGCAAAGTACAGTTATTTCCCACAGAAAAGTGGGGGAAATTGAGGAGGTCACCGAGTATAGTACCCTTCAATGCTATTTTGTAGACATGCTCTACTTCAAATGCTTCACCAGCAGAAAAAAGTTACCTTGCAAAAAAACTGCTTCAAAATATATGATATTGAAATCGGTGGGGGTCCAAGATGCCAATTTCCAGGTAACCCAAGACAGAAACTTGCTCACACAACAGCCAGAAAATTGTGTCTCCATAATATTTGCTTACTTTTCTCGAACATTCTGACTATTCGTGGCACCAAGATTCCTGCATTGCTCTGACTGGGACACCTATTTGGAAAAAATCCGCCATTTAGTGGTTAATTTCTTTGCGCTTTAATTTGTGCAGAAAGCATGGTGGGATTGAGAGGAGGAGTTACAGACAGACAGAAAGGACTGGAAATTAGCAGAAAGGACTGGAAATCAGCAAGCAGGCATGTCAAATGAAAATCTGAGCAAAAATGCTACTTCCATCCCTAACACTGCCTAAACCTATTGCTCTGCAGCTTTTAACGAAGTGGGCGGCTACCAGGGGCTGTTTGATAAATACATGAATGCCCTTCCCAGCCAGATGCAATCCCCCACGCCCTCCCTCTACAACATCTCAGCCTTCTGCTATATGCCCCGCAAAGACTCTTTCCACATGATCAGAGACGCCGTCAGCAGTGACCTGCCCTGGCCAGCTGTCATCCTTGGTCTTTCCATAAATTCCCTGTGGTACTGGTGCAGCGATCAGGTATGGGATGAGGACAATGGTATAGAGGGGGGAATAAATATCTCTGCAACTATGTACATAAAATCAGACTCCTTTTCTCTAGATTAATACCTGGTCTGAATTCTCCCTAGAAACTAAAATTACTAAACTTAGGCTCTTGTACTTTGGTCACATCAGGAAAAGGCAGGAGTCACTGGAAAAGACACTAATGCTAGGAAAAGTGGAAGGCAGCAGGAAAAGAATAAGACCCAACATGAGATGGGTTGGCACTAGAGAGTTTGGTGTAGTGTTTAGGAGCCGGGACTCTAATCCGGGAGAACCAGGATTGATTCCCCACTCCTCCACATGCAGCTGCTGGTGTGACCTTGGGTCAGTCACAAGTTCTCTCACGAGCAGTCCTCGAGAGAGAGCTCTCTCAGCCCCACCTACCTCACAGGGTGTCTGTTGTGGGGAGGGGAAAGGGATTGTAAGCTGCTCTGAGACTCCTTCAGGTAGTGAAGGGCAGGGTATAAATCCAATCTCTTCTCTTCTCCTCCTCTTCTATAAAGAAAGCCACAGCCTTCAGTTTGCGAGACCTGAGCAAGGCTGTTAACAATAGGACATTTTTGAAGTCATTAAATTCATAGGATCACTATGACACAAACCCTCTTTATACTGACAGTTCTGCGAGGGTCTGCGTGTCAGGACCTAGTCAGAGTTGAGTTTATTTTTCCTGACCAGTCCTCTACACCCAATGTATAATATTCTATTCGGGTTTTGTATATTTCAGGCTGTCTTCCTTGAGGACTACTGCACAGTCTATGGCTCCCCAGAAAGTCAGGCACCAATACTTATAACATTCAAAAAGGCACAGTTATTTTATTGTTGCACAGGAAACACTACAGGGGGATGGGATATATTTACATGGGATGTTCAGATACTTTGTTGAAATATTTATATCCCTTTGCCTTGTCTTAGGCTGTCTGTGGTTCGCTCCTTCAGTGGTTAACTTATTGGCTTTAATTGGTCTAACTGGTCCCCCAACCAGCCTTCCAGACTCCTCGCTCCAGATCCCTTTTTGTCTTTCCTCAACCCCTATTTGAGTCCCTATCAAGCAGGATTTTTGTGTGCTTCTCACCACCCAGGTCTTATGCATCCACTCTCTTCCAACTCCCTCTTCCAACCGTCAGTTAGGTCAGTTTTCTGTCACTCAGAGGGAGTGCTCCAGCCAAAAGGCCCCCTCCCCTCTAGGTCATGTGACTCAGCCGGGATCTATCTTAACATTCTGCTGGTCCCAGATTTTCAATTCCGTCACAGTCACCATAAGCCAGAAGTGACTTGATGGCCCATCATTCTCACACACCCTTATTCACCATCAGAAAAGCCATTTAGGACCCCCACATCGCTTGAACACAGGGCTGCCAGCTCCGGACGGGGAAATACCGGGAGATCTTGGGGGTAGAGCCTGCAGAGGCTGGCCTTTAGGGGTGGACCTCAGCAGGGTATAATGCCATAGAGTCTACCTTCCAGAGTGGCTGTCTTCTCCAGGTGAACTGGTCTCTCTTGTCTGGAGATCAGTTGCAATCCCAGGAGATCTCCAGCCGCCACCACCCCTCCTGAGGGCCAAACTAGACATTACACGTAACACAAGGTCACTTGCTGCCGGATGGCAGCTGCCAGTGCCCTGTGGGAACTCAGTTCGGAAGCCCTCCAGGGTAGGGTTGCCAAGTGTAAATTCCTCTCCGCTGGCAGCGGGGAACGGGCCTCTGGGGCGGGGGTTTCCCCGCCCCCCGGGGGGGCTTGGCAAGCCTACTCCAGGGGCCTGGTTTGGGTAATGGGTGCTGGAATTTGCCACTTGGATCAGCTGGCCTTCACTTAGTCTGAGTCAGCTTGAAACTACTTCATCGCCATAGCACCTCTGCTATCAGAAAAAAAGAATGAGTTGGTGGTGGGACCCTCACTATGAAAGTAAATCTAAGAGCCAGAAGGGATGAATAGACAAAAGGAGAATGGAGAATTTGTACTTCCTCATTCCCAGCCCAATTTCCTAGTGCCTGCCACATCCAAAATGCGTACACATATACACACACAAATCCACGACACACAGGAGTACGAACTTTCAAGTACTGGTTTAGGGCGGTCAGCTCTGGGTTGAGAAACACCTGGAGATTTTGGGGGTGGAGCCTGAGTGTTAGGAAGGTGTGGAGGGTGGGGTTTGATGAGAGGAGGGACTTCAGTGGGGCATAATGCCGTAGAATCCACCTTCCAAAGTGGCCATTTTCTCCAGCCACCACCTGGAGATTGGCAACCATATCTGCCTCCAGCTGGATTCCCCTCTCAGTTCTTGATCCGCAAAGACTTGCAGATGGTAACTGAGGCCCCTCCGTGATTCATTTTGATTGGATAAATGTGTTATTACTACAAGTTTCTTGAATTAGGGTCCCCAATGCCTGAAACGCATGTGCTACCTGAGGGAGCTGCCTCCTAGTAATGCTACCTCTCTACTCAAGGTGCTTGGGTATGAAAGATCATGGCATGGAATCACAGCTCTTATTCCTATTTCTACCTGAACACAGGTTATTGTGCAGAGATGCCTGGCTGGGAAGAACCTCACCCACGTCAAAGCTGGCTGCATCCTTTGTGGCTATCTCAAATTACTGCCCATGTTTCTTATGGTTATGCCAGGCATGATCAGCCGGATCCTGTATCCAGGTAAACATCTGGGCAAACTTGGGGATGTGGCATGGGTTGGGTCATTTTAGATGTAAAGGGACCAAACTCTGACACTGTACGGGAAAGCCTGTTTGGAGCACAATCTGCCTTAAAACCAGCAATGAGTCCATTTTGGAGGCTCAGACATTGGGACAGGAATGGACTCTGTGATATTCAGACCTAGGTCATCTTGAAGCTTGGGATAAACTAATTTTACTTCAAGAGTGACTGCTATATATCCCCATGCTAGAAATGAGATTTGCCAACTTTCCTAGGACAGCCATTCTTAACCTTTGCTTTAATATGGTTCATAATTCTGACTTGCCTGTTTGTGGGGCACCACAACTGGAAAGACTCAAAAGCAGAGCTTGGGATTTCTTTGATATTTACACTGCAGATGATTGCACTGCTGAAGAAGCATGCTGTTCTTCCAGTCTAAAATTTACAGAGAAGGGGCTTGACTCTTCTGCATGTGGTGGTAATTTGAAAGGAACCTTTGGCTCTTCAGTGTTTTTTCTGTTTTTTATGTTGTCGTTTCTGGGGGTCCTAGACATAGTTTAAGAATGGCTGCCGTAGTAGAATTGCATCTTTGGTTACCAATTTAGAGGTTGGCTAACTATTAAGGATATACAATTCGGATTCAGAAATATTCAGAAGCACCGAATAATAGGGATGTGCAGTAGCACCAAAATTTGGATTCAGAATTTAGGCCCTTTGGATTCAGAAAATCTAGAACTTCCAAAACAACCAGAACCCTGTCAAAGTCAATAAGAAAAGCCATTTTCTCCACTTAAACACACCCACAAGCAGACTATTTTAAAAAAAGCTTTCCCTCATCCCCCCCCTTAAAGTGAAAAAAAAAAAATGGCTATTCTTATTGACTCCAGTAAAACTCCCAATATCCAGAGTTTCTGGATTTTCTAAATTCTGGATCTGAATTTTGGTGCTAGTGCACATCACTACTACCTAGATGAAAGATCAACAACTTCTCATTACTTCAGTGAAAGGGTGTGCACTCAAACTCTTAGATCTTTACATTTAAAACTAGGTCATAATCCCTACGTGTCCTCCCTTCTTTCATTTGCTTATTCAGATGAAATTGCCTGTGTCGTCCCAGAAGAATGCAAACGGATCTGTGGCACAGAAGTTGGGTGTTCTAACATTGCCTACCCTAAACTGGTGGTGTCCCTCATGCCAAGTGGTAAGGGGGCACTCTCAACTGATTCCCGTGCATTCCATCCCAGCACGAAGCGGAGGGGCTCCAGTCTTAAGACCTCCATTTTGACAATGATATGAATGTTGACCAGGGCTCTTTTTGTAGAAAAAGCCCAGCAGGAACTCATTAGCATAATAGGCCACACCCACAGCTCATTAGCACATTAGGCCGCACCCCTGTGTTACCAGAAGTGTGGTTATCCAGCCACACCCACCTTTTGGTTGTTATTCTGTTTACCTTGTTTGTTGTCAAAACCCAGGGCCTTTTTTTGTAGCAGGAACTCCTTTGCATGTTAAGCCACACACCCCTAATGTAGCCAATCCTAATGGGTTTCTGCTGCTGGGTGTGGCCTATTATGCTAATGAGTTCCTGCTGGGTGTGGCCAACTTGGGAGCCAGCCAGAACTCTGTTCCTGTGTGTTCCTGCCCCAAAATAGCCCTGGTTGAACCCAATGTGACCCATGTCTCCTATGGGGCTGAGCTCCAGGATGAAGGAAAGGCACTGGGGACATCCCACTTCACTGTCTTTTGGTGTCCTCCCCTCCAGGCCTCCGAGGACTCATGTTGGCTGTGATGCTGGCTGCTTTGATGAGTTCGCTGGCTTCCATCTTCAACAGCAGTGGCACCCTGTTCACCATGGACATCTATAACCGTATGAGGCCACAAGCCAGTGACAAGGAGTTGTTGATAGTGGGCAGGTCAGAAAGCAACCGCACACCCTCACATTGTCCGAGAACCATTTTCTTTAGGAGAAGCAACAAGAGTACTGTGGGCTGTTTATATTAAAATGTGTGGTCTCTGAGGAGCTATGGATGTTTGGCTGGTTTTACTACAGCAGACTTACATGGCTACCCTTCTAGAATCTTCTCCAGTGTTACACTGGAAGTTTCTTCCTTTTTTTGGTTTACCTTTTCCAGCCGCCATAGAATTGCAGAATTCATTATCGTATCCACACTAGGGAGGTGCATTTGAATATTAGTACACCAAACAGTTGAACAAAGGAGCAATGTTTTTTTAATTGTATCATAACAAAAAAAAATCTATAATAGTTAATATTCAGATTGTGATCTGGTGTTCAACTGAGGGAGGAGGAGGAGCGATCACTACCCCAAAGGGCTTTCCTCCATCTCCACCCCATTTATTGTGCTGAGAGTTGGGTCTCTTCTGCCAGTCAGGCCAGGCCTGGTCCAGCCCTGCGACTAGGGATGCCAACCTCCAGGTGGGACCAGGGGATCCCCCGGAGTTACAAGGGAGTCTGGCAACTGTAGTTCTGTGAGGGAGATAAAGGTGTCTAACAGAGAACTCTGGCCATTTCCAAATGACACTGCCCAAGATTCTTTGGAGAGAGTCATGTAACCTTGGGTGGAGGCAGACAGATTCAGAGATGAACCTGGTATGGATGTGCATTTATCATCACAATATATGATACAGATTTCTTCCCAGAGTCAGGGACAAGGGAAACATGGCTCCTCCCTTCCCAGCTTTAAAAGGAGGCGGATTTGCTCATTCGTTTGTCCTTGTGCCAATTATATGCCAACTCCGTCCCTTTTCAGAGAAGGGCTGTAACAGAATGCTCATGAGTAAGGAAGCCAGATCTGCCCACCAAGTTGATTTTAAAGTGCACCACCCCCATCTCAATAATAAAGTGTATAACAAACTTGAAATGAAATAGTAGGAAAGAGCAAGAGTCCAGTAGCACCTTAAAGATTAACAAAAATTGTGATAGGGTAGGAATTTGAAGATCTGAAGAAGTGAGCAGTGACTCACGAAAGCTCCTACCCTACCACAAATTTTTGTTAGTCTTTAAGGTGCTCTTACTGTTTTCAGGAGCTGCGGTGGCTCAAGTGGTTAAGACGTGGAACTGCAGGCTGTGAAAGGTCGGTAATTCAGCAGTTCAAGACCCGGGTGCCGCATGACGGAGTGAGCTCCCGTCTCTGGTTCCAGCTCCTGCCAACCTAGCAGTTCGAAAGCAAGAAATTGCAAGTAGATAAATAGGTACCACTTCGGTGGGAAGGTAACAGCGTTCCGTGCACCTGCCGTTTAGTCATGCCGGCCACATGACCACGGGAACGTCTTCGGACAGCGCTGGCTCTTCGGCTTGGAAATGGAGATGAGCACCGCAACCCTAGAGTCGGATTCGACTGGCTTTCGAGCAAGGGAACCTTTACCTTTACTTACTCTTTTCTACTCCTACTGATCAACACAGCTTCCCATCTTTAAATGAAATAATTATGCTGGGCAGGAGAACCAAACCTGAACCCTAACACAAAATGGCCAGCCCTTCAGGTCCTCCCCTCCATGTTTCAGTCAGCTTTCACTTTGCGGAGAATTCTCCCCTCAGATCCAGAGATAAACGGATTGGTACTATTTTGTGCCTCTGCTTCTTGGCCTGCCCGACCTGCCTTCTTACCTTGCTGTGGCTCCCTGCAGGGTGTGGATCCTGCTGCTTGTGGGGGTCAGTATTGCGTGGATCCCACTGGTGCAAGCTGCCCAGGGCGGACAACTTTTCGACTATATCCAGTCCGTCAGCAGTTACTTGGCCCCACCCATTGCTGCCATCTTTCTCCTTGGAGTCTTTGTCAAAAGGGTGAATGAACAGGTGAGTGATTTAATAAAAACATGCATACAGGCCTGAGTTCCACTGTATATGAGAGGCAGTCAGTGGAGGAGATAGAAAGTATTCCATATAGGGGAGATTTAAGAGATGAACAGAAGCCATTTCATGGTATTAACACATGAGGGTGCTTTGTACTGGTACTATTGGGCTGTTGTGTACTCTGACTGGTAGTGGCTCTCTAGGGATGGGGTGGCCAAACTGCGGCTCGGAAGCCACATGCAGCTCTTTCACACATATTGTGTGGCTCCCGGCAGGGCAGCTGGGGATGCGAAGGGGAGGCATAGTTTTTATCCCCTCCTGCCAACCTAGCAGTTGGAAAGCAAGAAATTGCAAGTAGATAAATAGTGGGAAGGTAACTTCAGTGGGAAGGTAACTGCAGTGGGAAGGTAACTTCAGTGGGAAGGTAACAGCGTTCCATGTGCCTTGGTGTTTAGTCATGCCGGCCACATGACCACGGAAATGTCTTCAGACAGCGCTGGCTCTTCGGCTTTGTAACGGAGATGAGCACCGCAACCCTAGAGTCAGATTTGACTGGCTTTCGAGCAAGGGAACCTTTACCTTTACCCATCTATTTGCTTTCTTTATTTCTCTCTCTCTCTCTCTCTGTCTCTTTCTTTCCATCTTTCATTCTTTCTTTCCACCTCTCTTTTTCTCTCTCTCAGATATATAGATATTTATTTATTTATTTAACATTCGGCTTTATATCCCGCTCCAACCCCTGTCAGGGGGTCTCTGAGCGGCTTACAGGTCGGTGCTAGTCACCATTTCATTCCCTAACTAATGCCACATATTTTGTGCGGGGTGGGGCAGTCTACCGGCACCCCTATTATTATTAGCAAACAAATAAATATCATTGGACAAATAAATATCAATACCTGTTTTTAAATAAAAACATGCATGTAATATTTGTCCATGTTTTGCGGCTCTCAAACATCTGACATTTATTCTATGTGGCTCTTACGCTGAGCAAGTCTGGCCACCCCTGCTCTAGGGTCTCAGGAAGAGCTCTCTCATGTCACCTGCCATCTGATCCTTTTAACTAGTGATGCCAGGGATTGAAACTGGGACCTTCTGCATGGAAAGTAGATGCTGTAATTCTGAGCCACAGCAGGTGGCAGAAAGACAGAAAAACACGAGCATCCAGGGATGGAAAACCTGGAGATGTTGGGGAAAGGGGCCTGTCAAACTAAGCTCAAAGGACTCTATATATTTTTTTAAAAATCACCTTTTCAACTCCTCCTTTCAGGATCTGCTGAGGTCTCAGTTTTAGGTTATGGACCCGGAAACTGAAAAGCATGTTGGTGATGGAAAGTGCCATTGAGTCACAGCCGACTTATGGCAACCCCATAGGGTTTTTGTGGCAAGAGATGTTCAGAGGTGGTCTGCCATTGTAGCAACCCTGGGCTTCCTTGGTGGTCTCCCACCCAAATACTAACCAGGGCTGACCCTGCTTAGCTTCTGAGATCTGACAAGTTCAGGCTAGCTTGGACTATCCAGATCAGGGCAAACAGTTGTAGTAGTAGTAGTAGTAGTAGTAGTAGTAGTAGTAGTAGTAGTAGTAGTAGTAGTAGTAGTAGTAGTAGTAGTAGTTGTAGTGGTGGTGGTGGTGGTGGGTGGTGGTGGTGGTAAATGTCTGCAGTGGAAAAGATGCAAAGTAAGAAGGTCCACCCTGCTCTCTCGCTCACCTACCATTTTCACTCTGCGTCTCTCCCTCTGCAGGGTGCGTTCTGGGGTCTGGTAGGAGGACTAGCCATGGGCATGGCCCGGATGATCCCGGAATTCATATACGGGACAGGGAGCTGCCTCTTCCCCGGGGCCTGCCCTCGTCTGATCTGCAGTGTCCACTATCTCTATTTTGCTATCGTCCTCTTCTTTGCCACAGCTGCCATCGTGATCGGTGTCTCCCTCTGCACCTCACCTATCCCAGATAAACACGTAAGAAAGGAGATGGGAGCAGGAAAGGGAACTTGGAGGGGGCTGCCAACTCAGCATCCTAGATTGAGAAGCAAAACCGGGTCTGGGGGACTGTTGCCGGACATAAGTCTTGCATTGTCATAAACACTGTAGCTTTGCCATTTCTGTATCTCCCTGTCACTAAGTTTGCAGCCCAGAGAAGCCCGTCTTTATTTTACAATGTCTTTCTTTCTCTGTGATTCATCTTCTGTAGCACTGGTCTCATGGACATGAAAAAACTCTGCTTTTTCAACTTTATAAAGCCTCCTTCCTCTGCACTCAGTTGACTCTTTTCCTAAGAGTGATGCCTGTATGGATGCCGAGAGACTGTAGGCCTAGAAAGGCCTGGTTACATACCTTCCTAGAGGCTGTGCAAAGGGGCATCAGTTTAACGAGGGGTCTGTTGCTGAAGAAAACTGGGGAATAATTAGACCTTGACAGGAATACAGTTCTCAGGATTAGATCCACTGGTTCAGGGGGGTTGCAGCAAGCCTGCCCCAACGGGAGTAGCTGGGATTCCAATGCGCCCTTACCCTGTTTATGGTCAGGCAAGAAGACCTCTAAACCAGCCCTGTTTTGTACCACAGCTGCATCGCCTGGTGTTCAGCCTCAGACACAGTAAGGAGGAGCGGATAGATCTGGACACGGAGGAAGAGGAGGAGGCTAAGAAGAGGGAGGCAGCACGGCAGCGGCGCCTAGAACAGGCCGAGATGGCAGCAGCCAAGAATGGGAAACTGGAGCATGTGATGGAGATGGAAGGTGAGGCAGTCGCTTGGCCGAAGAGACAGTGAGGGATGCAGGCTGTTACCACCCCACTCATACCCCAGTTATCCCCTCCGAACATTCCCTGGGCTGACCTCAAATCCCCCAGCCTATTTCCAGGGTGGAGTTCCTCTTGATAACCATTTCTTGTCCATTTGTGGGCTGTTCTACAAAGAAAGGTGGGGAGAATGCAACGTCACACAATTCCTGCCACTCACACGGGGCAACGTGTTGTTATTTTGTTTTATTCGAACCTATTTGCTATTGAAGTGGGGAACTGCGAGAAACTTGCAGGAGTGGCCATCCTGTTTTCCCCCCAACTTTGCCTCCTCCTCTCTCCCTCCACCTCTCAATGTATTTATTTTCTTCCACCCCCTTCTCTTAATTCCTGACTTACTCAACAGAGGTGGTGGCGGGGGCCCTGGCTGCCCATCCTGCCACTTCACCACCTGAACGGTGGCAGCAATGGTGGATCCCCCTGTGTAAAAGCCTGAACTGCAGTCTGGCCAACCACCTGGGTGCCCCTTCCACTACTTCAGCACCTGAGCTGTGGCAGAGGTTCTCCATTTAAGGGCCTCAACAGTGGTAGCTCCCCCTGAATGGTGGCAGCAAGGGTGGATCCCCCTGTGTAAGAGCCTGAACAGCAGTCTGGCCAACCACTCCTTCAGCACCTGAACTGTGGCAGAGGTTCCCCATTTAAGGGCCTCAACAGTGGTAGCTCCTCAGCCAGCCCACCCTCAATGGCCGTGGCTCCCTCTCCTGGCTGTCCAAGAGCTTGTCTTGTTGGATGGGGGAAAGCAGCAGCTCCCACTCTTCCCCTGCCTGCCTCCTCATGGTGCCCCTCCCTGTGCTGAGAGGAGTTCTTTGCACTTGCACAGTCAACCATTCTCTGCTTTAGTAGGTGTTTTTTTACACACCTCATTTTTTTTAGCTTTTGGATTTTTCTGCAAACTTGGAGTGCCCCCCAAGTTTGTAGCATAATCTCCTTTCTGTCAGTGTAGCCCTGATTCACAGATTTAAGTACCCACAGATTGGGGCACACTTGATTATTACTATATACAAGAAGCGGGGACCCGTGATACTCGCGGGGGGAGGGGAGAAGGAGCTCCACGTGGAGGAGGAGGAAGCAGCCACAGGTGAGCCTTCTCCCCCACCCCCCTGGCGCCAATGGTAAGGCTTGGGCCCGCCAATCATTCTCCCCCAACCCCCTGCACCGACGATGAGGCCCGGGCCCACCAATTCTCCCCCCAACTCCCCTGGCACTGACGGCAAGGCCCTCACGGCTCCCAGCCAGTGGGCCCACCAATCCTTCTCCCTTGGGCCTGCTGAGCCTTCTCCCCCTCCCTTCCTCCCTCCCAGCGGTGGCGAGGCCTGATTGGCTCACAGCTGCTGGGCCGCCAAGCCTTCTCCCACCCACCCCTCCCCAGCAGTGGCCGCGGCGGTGAGACAGTTGCCAGGGCGTTCTCCGCGCATGTGCAGGGAACGCTGTTTTACTTTTGGGGGGATTTAAGTATCCCCTGTATAGTTTTTTTAACTTTTCGGATTTTTCTGCACACCTGGGGACTGCCCCAAGTGTGCAGGAAAATCTCCCTGCCCCCCAGGTGCCCCCGATGTGCGGATTTAGATATCCGCACGGAAGGGGCAACTTGGCTATTAGATACATAGATGATTGTTTTATCGTATTTTGTACTCTGCTCTGTGATTGACTGAATAGTCCTTTGCACACCTGTAACTGCACCCAGCCCCACTGCATCATGATGTTTCACTACAAATCCTTGTTGTTAGATTCACTTGTGTGACGGACTACATTTAAAACACTGTTTTCCTAATGCATCGAAATCAGAGAAGGGAGAATGTTGAACTTGAGGGACAGGATGCTCCTTTTCCCTGATTGGCCGGTGCCAGCTCAGGGAAATAAAAAATCAGCTGTCAGCTGAAGGGAGTTGGTTTTGAGTTCAGCAGCAGTTACTGTTCAGTAAAGGAAAAGTTCAGCTACAGAAGTGGATGTCCAAAGAGTCTGATTAAAAGTCTGTCAGACAGGTTCACCTTTTGACTAAAGGGAGATACTCTTGGTCTTAGAATTCCATCTAAGGATTCAGAGTCTCGCATCGGCTTCAGTTGAAGTACGTTTTCACATAGACATCAAGAACTGGGGTTTGAGATTTTGACAAAGAGTGACTGGGCAGCAGGCTGGAGCTCCCGATCAGGCCAAAAGGAATAGGATTATATTTTCAGGGAAGAAACAGAAGTCCTGTCCAGTTATATAGGGAATTGGCACCCTGGTCTGTTGTGAAAGGAAATGGGTATATATTACTCAGGGGAAAGAAGAAACATTGTGATTTCAGAAGAGGGGGAAATAATTTGATACACAAAAAGAGTGACCTTTCCAGAAAACCTGAATAGTTATTAGGAAACTATATGCAGAAACATTGTAACTGAAACCAAAGTACTTTAGTCAACCATCTCTCAATGATAAGAACCAAGAATTTGTGAAAATAAGCTCCTACAGCACTATCTTGTCTTTCAACTGAAATATATACTGTTTCACCAACGTTTACCTCAGCCTTTCCGATTCCTGTCTACCCTATCCTAGCCCTGCGTATTAAATAATATCTTCATTATTTTTCACTGTTACACAGTCTCCAGGGCCATTTCAAGGGATCTAAAAAGAGGATTCCTATCCTGTTTTCTCCTGACAAATTCCTGGGCTGGGAAGAAGCCAAATCAGATTTTGTCACAGGGTGGGACATTCAGATTTATAAAACTGCAAATGTTATCACGCTACTGGGGGGGGCAACTCAGTACCTGAACGGAGCTAAAAATTTGGCGGGAAAAATCTGCCTTAGAGTGGAGAGGGTAACAGGGGTCCGTCATAACATGGTTTTCTCATACTTTGTAATTCGCTTTCTGATCGACTGAATAGTACTTACTTGTAATCCAATCTGCCCCAGTGAGAAAGGTGGACTATAAAGCCAGTGAGAAGAAATCGTAAGTGGCTACTTAGCAACCACCCAGTTTCACATGACTAATGGCACGACAGCCCAAGGGGGGGGAGACCGATTTTACCGCTAAACATGCCAAGCTGGCCCTCAGACCTAGCAGTGGCTCATTTGAACTTCCTTTCTTTGGAAGCAAATGCGCAGGCGCCTGACCTCTAAGAACAATCTCTAAAGGCTCATGCAAGAGCCATTAATATTCTCTACCCCACTTGGTGCCCCTTAAAAATTAGCCCCACTCTGAAACATGGGTTTGGGGCATGAGCTGGTCAGCTTATTCTCCCACAGATAGGGGTGCTGAGTTTTCCGAACTCAGTTGGCCCAGTGTCATGGGGTGGGCCCCGATCTCCAGTTCCCGTCTCTTCTCTTCCTCTTACAGATTCCAGAGCAGCGCCTTCCTGCAGCCGGCTGCGTCAATGTGTCGGCTGGTTTTGCGGGATGGGAGCAGGCAGTCAAGAGCAGGCAGAGCCAAGCTTGGAGGAGAAAGCGGAGGACATGCGGCGCACGACAGACATCACAGAGCACCCGACTTGGAAAGCTGCTGTCAACGTCAATGCTGTCATCATGATGGCCCTTTCCATGTTCTTGTGGGGCTACTATGCCTGAGCGCCACCTGTGACCTTTAACCTCTGACCCCCATTCCTCTGAGTGTGCCTCTGAGGAACGACAGGAAAAACAAGACGGAAGCAAAGCTGGTAGGGAACTTAAAGGCTACTGAGGCCCAACCGTGTCCGCAAGCCAGGATTACCAAGCCTCCTAATGGTCTACTCACACCTATCTAGGCCGCAAGCACCTACAAGGTAGTGCGATGCCCTGGCTTGAAGACCATTCTTAGTTCACCCATGTCAGCACACCACCGACCCCTCCTTTATCCAATTTATGTCATAATTTTTGTGGAAACTACAAATACTCAACTGGAGGAGGGGGGAAAAATCATTCTTCATAGGTGCTTCGATACCTCAGGTCCTAGGCTTTGGGGGGCCTTGTTCATTATTCATTCCTATACCTCAGACAAGACATACATGCTTGACAAACGCTCACCCACATCACCTCCCTCCTCTTTTGTTCTACGTACATGGCATTTCCAAATGCACACGCCTTTCTCACAATTTTCACTCCTGCATCACCATTCACAAGATTATGAACCCCCTCAGATTCCTACCCCATTCGTACCTGTTCAAAGCCAGGTTTAGGGATGATGGGAAACACATCAATAAAGCAGAAAACAGCTGATTTCTTTTGTGTGCGCGTGCTCTGGATTGGAGGGGAAGGTGGGCGGGGAGTGTTTTAATTCTGGTCATTTGCATACAGACACACCAGATTTGAGGGATGCAGATGGTCACAAACAGGGAATCTACTGGAAGAGAAGATCCCATCCCAACATGTCCTGTCAGACATGGCTTTGGGGTGGAAGATCAGATGTCTGTATGTGTGTGTGTATAGGAGAATCTATGTGTGTGCTGCTTGCCAAACTGCTTTATTTTACCAACTAGGCCTAGATGTCTTCAGGAGGGCAGCTGTGCTGGCCTGCATCGGAAGAGCTAGGTTTGAGTCTAGCAGCACTTCAAGATCAACAAAACTTGGGGGGGGGTTGTCAGTTATTCGACAGTCAAAGCTCTCTGCATCTGAGGAAGAACAGAGTTCTGCTGCGCCAGACCAACATGGCCTCCCACTTGAAAGTATCCGAGGAAGGGAGCCTGGACTCTCAAAAGCCTCCGCCCTCCCAAATCCTGTTGGGCTCTACGATGCTACCGGACTCAAATCTAGCTCTTTCACACACACATAACTGTACCCCATACCAACAGGATCCCATTTACGTGGAAGGAAAGCTAGCTCCCTCCCCCGCCCAAGAGTGTCATCAGGAAAAATAGGGGATCATCTTAAATTCACCTGCAATTTGCAGGTAATAAAGAACTTTGGTTATAATCTTTTTTGGGGGGAGGGGGGTTGTCTTACAGTCAGGGTCATGCTCCTTTTGGGTAAAGACAGTACTTAGTGCTTACTATTTATACTGCGCTTGCTCCTAGGATTCCATTCCACTAATGGCAGAACCCTTCTTCCAGTGAAGGAGGTGCGTTTCACAGAAGCAATGCTCATTCTGCCAGGGGAAAGCTGAATTGTTAATTGCACATGACCCCACCCCTTTGTAAGTGCTAAAAGGCCACCCTTTTAAACATCTGTACAAAGTTTTATTTTTGTGGTCCTGCCCACTCCCCCCAAAAAATACTTTCAGAGGGACGGGCGACATATTCCCGCCACCTCCTCTCCTTCACTTTGGCATTACAGGTACTGGCAACAGGAAGGCAACCGGGACTGGCCCCCATCTTGGTTTCAGCACGCAAGTTTCCCCGGTATCAATGCTAATGATCTCCCAGAGTCAAAGACTTTTCTTCCCATCCATGGTCCAGTCCACACGCCACTCCTCAGGGCCTAGAAGGTTCCGGTCAGTAATCCACCCTGCTGACGTCAGCCCTGGAAAAGACAGAGACGGGTCCAAAGAGAAAGAAAGGCAGGGGCTGGACATGCGTGTAATGTTGCACCTGCAATTTCATACGCTGCTAATTTTTCACACTTTGTAATTTCATACTTTGCATACTTGGAAAGACTGAATATAAAGCAGGGAGCTATATATGATCCATACAGCCCCGTAGCTAGGGAATTTTTTGGGAAGGGGCCTCGGGGGCCCACCAGCTAATTAAATGAAAGTAGAGTGCAGGTGGTAAGTTGGAGCACTTTGGAGGCAGCCCAGGAGGGAAGGGGCCCAGAAGAAACACTAGGGGGCTGGGCCCCGTGAGCCCCATGTAAGCTACGGGCCAGTATCCAGGCAAGAGCAAAAATCAGCTACGTATATCAGAAAAATCAGTTTTTACTTTAAGCACATTTCTAACTGAAGATCAGTTTGAAAATCTGTAGCAGGGCATCACAAGACTGAAGGAGGCTGGGAATGACACCTAAACATTTGGGGAGGGTCTGTCCGACCCTTCGCACAAGTTCAGTGCCCACCCCTGTATCTGGCAGCAGGAGATTAAATTATGCCAAACAAGCAACTGGATGCAAATGTGATTCATTTGCATAAATTATTCCCATAGCAGTATTAAGCTTTTCTGGATGCAGACTTCATATCTGCTGTTGGTCAATCAAGTGTATTACGGTCATAGACCAGTATAATAGAAGACAAGTAAATACAGTTAAGGGAGCAGTAAAATTATAAAATATAATGGCATCTAACATTATAAATAAAGATCTAAAACTTTAAAATACAGATATAATAGAATCAAAATTATGATCAAAAGTTAGGTTTAGGCCTAGCTGTACTTTATCTCTTTCCTAGTTTGGCAACCATCCAACCTGAACACGCCCAATCTCGTCTGATCTCAGAAGCTAAGCAGGGTCGGGCCTGGTTAGTACTTGGATGGGAGACCACCTGGGAATACCGGGTGCTGTAGGCTATCTGCTGTTGTTAAAGGTCACTGTCTTTACTTTGATAACGTACCCGTCAGGAATGCAGGGAATATCCTGTCCATTAGTTGCTGCGTTTCAGGAACTGTAGTCCAGTCCTTTTTATAAGGCTCTGAATGATCAAAAACAGAGACAAAAGTAGTGAGAGCAAGATATATAAAAATCTGTTTGCATACTAGGAGGAATATACTGAACAGGAGGGATACACTGGATGCAACCAGGCAGCAAGCGCAGATGAAACAAACACACAAATGAGATGAACCCCACCAGGACTGGGAGAAAAATCTCTTACCAGACAATGCATGAGGGATAATGAGGTTGTAAGGAGCTGCCTTGCCCTGACCTGACGGCCTGGGCTAGCCTGATCTCACCAGGTCCTGGAAGCTAAGCCGGGTCGGCCCCGGTGAGTACTTGGATGGGAGCCCAGAGTTGCTGCACAGAGCCAGGCCACGGAAAACCGCCTCTGTTTGTCTCTTACCTTGAGAACCCTACAGGGATGCCATAAGTTGGCTGTGATTTGATGGCACTTCCCACCACCAAGAATAGAGCTGCCAGGTCTGATCTTCGTGTGGGAGGGGGGGCATTCCAGGAGTGGGTGGGGATGTCATGTGACGTGCATACATCACCCAGAAGTGAAGTAGGCACATGGGTGACATCGGGGGCAACACTCTGGTTTTTGGGTAAAACTCTTACGATAAAACTGCCCTCAAACCATAGAGTTTTGCCCAAAAAACAGAGCATCCCCCCCCCATCAACGTTCCTACATCACTTCCAGGTGGCATCAGGGCATTGCACACGACATCACTGTTTGGGGGAATGGGGGGAATTTCCTCCCGCCGGCTAACCAGAGGGGAAGAGCCCGCAAAAGCAGGGGATACCTCGCCCCCATCTGGGGAATGGTGACCGCAACCAAGAAGCTGCCTCATGCAGAGCCAGAATGTTCTGGGCCAGCCTCATGGAGAGTGGCAGCAACACTCCCATGTCCCAGCCAGACATCTTCCCCAGCTCTGCTGCCTTTAAACAGAGATGCCGAGAGGCAGAACCCTGCAGAGCGTGGGTACTGCGCTACAGCTGCTTCCCAAGTTGGACTCTCTCCCCCTTCCGCCCCCGTCTCCAGATTCACTTCCTGGTCCATCACCTTCTCGTAGCCGACGCTGCAAAGCCAGGAGAGACTCTCTTTCCACAGCGGACGCTGCTACATCCTGATACAGCAACGCCTCCTGGACGAGAGCATGGCTGCAGGCTTTAATGACATCCACACTGCCTGCCTGTTGGTGCAAAACCACAGAGACGGTCCCTGTGGAAAGCAAGAAGGGACAAGGGGAGTTAAGAGAATGCTGAGACTTTTCACAGGCAGAGTCCCAGTAGCTATCCCCCCCCCATCACCAACGTGCCTACATCACTTCCACGTGGCATCAGGGCATTGGACACGACATCACTGTTTGGGGGGATTTCCTCCTGCCGGCTAGCCAGCGGGCGGGAGCCCACAAAAGCAGGGGGTACCTCACCCCCACCTGGGGAATGGTAACCCTAACCAAGAAGCGGCCTCATACAGAGCCAGAATGATCTGGCCCAGCCTCATGGAGACTGGCAGCAACACTCCCATGTCCCAGCCAGACATCTTCCCCAGCTCTGCTGCCTTTAAACAGAGATGCCAAGAGGCTGAACCCTGCAGAGCGTGGGTACTTGTCAGAACCCACAGCTAACAACGAAGTACACGCATTCAGGAACGGTTATACTTTTATTGCAAAGCTATAGATGCGGTAACACAGGCACTGTTAGGAATGGCCACAGCCACTAGAGCCTAATAGGATATAGGGTATTCGTATGCACACACCCCCCATGGCATGGGCCAATTAGGCACCCTCCCGCGTGCGGGATAAGTTAGGAAACCGTTAGGCGGCAAAAGCTGGGAACCAGGAGTCTCTCACGGTACACAGGAGCCCTCCAGACATCACAACCTCCTCCAGCACATCTGTAGAGATAAGCGTTTCAGCAAAGGCAGAGCAGCAGGGATAGGAATGCAATAACAATGAACAAGACGCAGAATGAACTCCCCCACCCCCATGGCAGCATCGCTGACAGTACTGTGCTACAGCTGCTTCCCAAGCTGGACACTCTCCCCTTCCCACCCCATCTCCAGATTCACTTCCTGGTTCATCACCTTCTCGTAGCCTACGCTGCAAAGCCAGGAGAGACTCTCTTTCCACAGTGGACGCTGCTACATCCTGATACAGCAAAGCCTCCTGGACGAGAGCATGGCTGCAGGCTTTAATGACATCCACACTGCCTGCCAGTTGGTGCAAAACCACAGAGACGGTCCCTATGGAAAGCAAGAAGGGACAAGGGAGTTAAGAGAATGCTGAGACTTTTCACATGCAGAGTCCCAGTAGCTATGGGAATCCCTGTCTGTACCTCTGTTCTAGTCATTTCCACTCCACTAGCAGGTTACCAAAAGAGCCTTAAAAAGGTAAAGGTTTCCCTTGCTCGAAAGCCAGTCGAGTCCGACTCTAGGGTTGCGGTGCTCATCTTCGTTTCAAAGCCGAAGAGCCAGCGCTGTCCGAAGACGTTTCCGCGGTCATGTGGCCGGCATGACTAAACACCAAGGCGCACGGAATGCTGTTACTTTCCCACTGAAGTGGTACCTATTTATCTACTTGCAATTTCTTGCTTTCAAACTGCTAGGTTGGCAGGAGCTGGAACCAGAGACGGGAGCTCACTCTGTCATGTGGCACACTCAGGTCTCGAACTGCTGAACTACTGACCTTCCACAGCCTGCAGTTCAGCGTCTTAACCACTTGAGCCACCGCAGCTCCCCTAAAAGAGCCTTACAACATACAAAAATAACATTTCAGCTAACAAAAACAAACAGTATACGCACTGACTTATAACAAGTGATTGGATCCCAGCCTCCCTCTTCTGCATGACTCTCCCACATACTCACCTGCTGCTTGGCTGAAGAAGAGTAAGTAGTTTGAAGACTTTCCCTCAAGAGCTTTCTGGAAGTCAGCAGTGCTGGTGGGGATTAGAGGAAATATTCATTCCAAGAGTTAAGGAGGAACTGGGGAATTGTGGGGGAAGGCGAAGAAAAATGGACTGAACTAGAAGAAAAATGGAATGGACTGAACTAGAAGCGTTGGTTTTTATACACCGCCCTTCACTACCCAAAGGAGTCTCAGAATGGCTTACAATCACCTTTCCTTTCTCTCCCCTCAACAGACACCCTGTGAGGCAGGTGGGGCTGAGAGAGCTCTGGGAGAGCTGTGACTGGCCCAAGGCCATCCAGCTGGCTGCATGTGGAGGAGCGGGGAATCAAACCCGGTTCTCCAGATTAAAGTCCACCGCTCTTAACCACCACACCACATGGGTTCTCTGGATTTTCCAGAAAGACTATTTTGGCCGATAGGAGTTTTGTGCGAGCAAAGGCTGCATTTGGAACCAGCCACTTGGTAGAAAAAGAACATGCTGTCGCGTTGTAGCCAAGCCATCCACATGGCATTCCAGGCAAAGGGACAAGCAGAGGTGGTTTGCCATTGCCTTTCTCTACACAGCGACCTCGGTCTTTCTTGGTGGTCTTCCACCCAAGGACTAACTGTGGCTGACCCTGCTTAGCTTCCAGGTTCTGACAAGATTGGACCAAGCTGGGTAGAAATATCATTCATTTGCTTTCTAAGACAACTGTTCAGTGGTATTGCCCAAGGCAGTTTCTCATGAAGAATTAAGACTGTTAGGTGCACCCAATTCACAAAAACAATTTAAAAAACAAAGTTAGTAGATTGGAGGATGAAGGGAATTCAACAGATGTTACTCACCTGGAGACCACTGTATGAAGTGGGGCCCCCAGGATCAGTCTGAGTTGCTGACGGCACCCTACAAAGAGAAAGAGAGAGGGAGACAGGGAGAAACCATGTTTCCATAGCAAGCAGTGTTCCCTCTAAGCTGAGTTAGTGTGAGCTAGCTCACAGTTTTTTAGCCTCTGGCTCACACATTTTTGTCTCAGCTCAGGAAGGAGGGCTCCAGAGCAAACTAATTTATGCAGTAGCCAAATCGCTTGCTCACAACTTTAAAGCCAGTAGCTCACAAAGTAGACGTTTTGCTCACAAGACTCCACAGCTTAGAGAGAACAATAGATAATAGATAACAAAGCAAGCTTCTCTAAGTGCAGTGCTCATGAGGCCCTGTAGTTCTCACAGCCCTGACTACGGAAGCAAACCCTTGGTTACCTAGCAAGAGGGGCTCCTTGGGGTTGGCAAGCGCAGGGCCCGGCACCTTCCCCCATCGCAAGAAATGGTGCAAGACCAGGCGCAGCCGGGCCCGGTTGAGAGTCTCCATGCAGACAGCCCTCACGGCCCGATAGTTGGCGTAGAGGTGCAAGACGGTGAAGAGACCATAGAGGGCGTAAGTGAGGCTGAAGGGGAAGGAGGCACAGGAGTTAGAGAAAGGCCTGGCTTCACCAAGCCTGGCCGTCTTTCTCTTCACCCTCACAACTCTTGGCTTCCCACACTCCCCTGGTGCGCCACACAGAGAGGAGTGGCGTCAGTTCACTCACTGGAGGTCGCCAGCCACAAGAGGGATAAGGAACAGACTGCAGAGCAGGCCAGCTAAGTTCACCAGTGTCTCCTGGGGAAGCAAGGAACCAAGTCAAGAGGAGAGCACGTCACAGGCTCTGAGAACCCATGCGGAGGGCTGAACAACTTCCCCTCCGCCAGGCCACGCCAAGGTCTCACCTGGCTTCCATCCTTGGCTGACACGTCTGCCATGTTGTCCCTCCGGGCCTGGTGCATGGTAAGGGCCGCCCGAGTGGCACCTCCGGCAACTCCCACAATGCACTGGAGCAGAAAGAGGGAAGGAGAGGATGAAGAAGTGAAGGGAAAGGGCCTTGCAGACCACCTACAGAGAGCTGCAGTTGTATAACTGAAATGAAACACAGAGCATCATGCCAAACCCCTCATTTTCACCTCCCAGGAACTGCAATTTCTCCTGCCACCAGGGTCTTCCTGGGTGTCATACCACTGCTTCTTTGTCAATATCTCACACAAGGAATTATGCCAACCTACCCCCAGTCTGCCTCCCTTTTGCCCATCACTGTTGCTGCAATATCTCACCAACCTAGGCTTGCCAAGTCCCCCCGGGGGGCGGGGAAACCCCCGTCCCAGAGGCCCGTTCCCCGCCGCCAGCGGATCGGGCCCCGGGGGGAACCCCACCCCGACGTGCGCGTCACCCGGAAGTGACGCGACCACACCGGGCACATTGGGGGTGGGGCCACGGCCATCCAAAGGAAAATTCTATGGTTTTCCCTCGGATGGTCGTGGCCCCGCCCCCAGCGTGCCCGGCGTCGTCACGTCACTTCCGCGTGACGTGCGTGTGGTGTGTGTGCTCTAGACGCCGGACGGGAGTCCCCCGCTCCAGAGGAATTTACACTTGGCAACCCTACACCAACCCAATTCCCCCCTGCTTCCACAGGATGCTGTTTTTAATACCTTGAAAAAACCACTGACGCACACAATGAGAGTGAAGCATGCTGGGAATGCAGGTGCCAGGATCTCCATGAAGATGGCGACATCGTTGAGTACATCTGCAAAGAGCCTAAGTGCAGACAGGGTCAGAGGGCAAAGGTCGATCAGCTGGAGCCAAAGGGCAACATAAGCACCCATGACGGGCACCGCGATGTTCAATCATCGTTTTGCAGTACGTTTGTATCTACATTTGTATCTAATATTGGGAATGAAATCTATAACTTGGGGTCCAAGATTTTACCTCCATTGTTTGGCATCACAGTCCAGTTTGTTCCTGGGAGAAAAAGCAAAAAAGGAAATCATCAGACTCTTGAACCAAGTCAAAACTCCAACAGCCACCCATATTTCCCCACTCCAACTGCACAAATGTGGGTGGGCAGGGAAGCAGGACTCACCCCTTGCTCCAGGCAAAAAGAATCCGCCCCATTTGACGCAGCGTGCCTGCCCCATCTGCAATGGAAGGGGCAGACGTGAGACAGTGTGGGGCAATGTTCCCTCTAAGCTGTCGAGTCTTGTGAGCAGAAATTCTACTTTGTGAGCTACTGGCATTAAAATTGTGAGCAAGCAATAGGGCTGCTGCATAAATTAAGTTTGCTCTGGAGCCACTGCTTCCTGAGCTAAGACAAAAATGTGTGAGCCGGAGGCTACAAAAATGTGAGCTAGTTCACACTAACTCAGCTTAGAGGGAACACTGGTGTGGGGTAGTGTGAAGAGTCCTCGACTAGCCCCTGGGAGGCCTGGGTTCAAATGCTCACTCTGCCATGGAGTGCAGTGGTTGGCCTTGACCTAGTCATACTCTCAGCTTGCCTACCTCACAGGGCTGTTATGAGGATGAAACAGACAGTGAGATCCACGTACATTCACCACACTGAACTCCATGGGAATAGGACAGAAGACAGAGAGAGACAGAGGGTAGAGTTTTCAGGGCATACCTTGAACAAGGATGTATCAAGTCATGAGTCTGGGTGGTAGAGTGGGGTGGCAGAATTAAAAATAAAGTATGACATTGAATAGAGAATTGACACTGAAAATGGTCAACCGGAGAGTGAGTCTGGCTCCAAACCAGCATGGAAAGGGACCAGTGCAGAGGGTCTTATGTGACATACAAATTTATATGTCATACATTTTTTTAGCATGTTCAAGTTCAGTTACCATTTGAAGGAAATACACAAATTCCCAGCTATCCACAGCTCCTGGGGGCCTATCTACTGTATCTTCACAAACATCTTGTCTCTACTACACATTCATATATTTGTCACATAAGAGGCCCTTGAATTCTGAGGAGAAAGTAATGAGGTGGAGTCAGATGTAAGGGCAAAAGGAAGATGATATGTCAAGCTATGAACGTCTGGAGTTTTTATGTGAACTTGGAAAAGCAGAAAGAGGGGGGGGGTTCAGATTAAGGAGATCTTGTGTGTGGGGGAGAAAATATTGGCCCATTAAAAAGATGAAGAGATTAGATTTATACCCTGCCCTTCACTACCTGAAGGAGTCTCAGAGCTGCTTACAAACTCATTTCCCTTCCCCTCCCCACAACAGACACCCTGTGAAGTAGGTGGGGCTGAAAGAGCTCTGAGAGAACTGCTCGTGAGAGAACAGCTCTGAAAGAACTTGTAACTGACCCAAGGTCACAGCAGCAGCTGCATGTGGAGCAGTGGGGAATCAAACCGGGTTCTCCGAGATTAGAGTCCGTACTCCTAACCACTACACCAAACTGGCTCTCACATATTACAAAGGCGAGTTCTGAGTTCCACTGAACTACAGTGTGCCAGGAGAAGGCACTTAAGTCCCCACCCCGTATTGTTTTCCTGACCTGAAACAACCCCAGGGAAGCACTACTTGCCCTGCTGGGAAAACAAGCAGGTAGTGACAGCTACAGATAGGTTTCTACAGTGGGGCAAACAGTGGCTTCCCCAGGACCATTTCAGGTCTGGAAAACAATACTGGTGGGGGAAGTCTTAACCACACTTCCCCCCCTCCATGCATTACAATCCCAATCAGTGTTCCCTCTAAGCTGAGTTAGGGCGAGCTAGCTCACAGTTTTTAAGCCTCCGGCCCACAGATTTTCACCTTCGCTCAGGAAGGATGGCTCCAGAGCAAACTAATTTACACAGTAGCCAAATCACTTGCTCACAACTTTACTGTTGGTAGCTCACAAAGCAGAATTTTTGCTCACAAGACTCCACAGCTTAGAGGGAACACTGATCCCAATCCAAATCAGGCCCACCTGTGCCTGAGAGGCACGGAACTCCAGAGCGCACCTTTGTACCATGTGACTCGGCCCGATGACCGGGGGAAGGCTAGGACACAGCATGACAAGAGGAAGACGTCTGAAGCTGTGGGATTTTGTGGCGCTTAAAAAGGCTGACTCCTAGGGGCCCAGAAGTTAACGCAGGCATTTCCAGCAAGGACGTTAAGGGATAAGATCTAGAGGGGATGCTCAGGGACAGATGACCTGAAGGCGAGCCCCACCTTTCAGTATCCACGTGACTGTGGCAGCAGTGACGGTTGAAGTCTCGTCCCCGACTCCCACCCCTTTCAGCACGGCCTGGGTGGCCAACGTCCCGGTGATGCTGCTAGCAAAGGCCTGAGTGGGAGAGGGGGAAAGAGAGAGGGAGGATCGGGGCCGAGCAAAGACCCTCAAAAATCAAGAAGTGGGGGAAGAGATTTTGCCCCAGTTAACCAACACTTGTGGCTTTCTGTGACTGTCAATGTCTGATCTCACCCAAGTCTCACAAAGTCCCACTCATGGCAGAAACCTGCTAGGAGAACAGTAATCCCCCCCACCCTCCCCAAACAGAGGTCCTGTTTTTCTTTTCTCCCCCTGACAAGCAGAAAAGAGGGCTACTTCTCTACTGGCAAAGAGAGGTCCCACATGCAGATCATGAGAGGGAGGGCAGGAAGGGTTGCATCAGGGCTTAGTTCTTGTGGCCCTTCTTACACACCCAGGGAAATGCTGATCATCGCTTTGGGGTCAGGAAGCAATTTTTCTCCAGGCCAATTTGCCTGGAGATCCTTGGTTTGCTTTTTGGGGTTTTTTTTTTTGTCATCTTCTGGACATGAAACAGCAGTCACTGGAGGTGTGGAGGGGAAGGTATTTGTGAATTTCCTGCATTGTGCAGGGGGGTTGGACTAGATGACCCTGGGGGGTCCCTTCCAACTCTATGAATATATGATTCTGTGCTGGGTTGGACAGTCACTCCCCTCACCTGCACCGTGTCCCAGATCTGGTAGGCAAGATAATCCGGGCTTACACGTGCAGGATAGCCCTGAGGCAGGAAGACTGACTGTAGAAGAGGAGAGAGAGAGAGAAAATATGTTGACATTATTTGGAATCCACAAGGGCCAGCATCTCTCCCTGGGTACCCACACCCTTGTTACCAACAGTTCCCACAGAGTGACTCAAAGATGGGTGGTCCCTTCAGTTTTTCCCAAGTGTCATTCATTATTAAGACTGCAGTTGGTCTTATTAAAAACAGAAGTTATGAAATAGAAAAAGTGGGCCACATGCCTACCCAATGAAGAAAAACTATATAAAAAGGTAGTATGCTATCAGAACAGGCAGACTTAAGCATGAAAAGGTAGATATGGAAGAAAAAGGGAGAGTGGGATGCAATTTTTAAAATAAAAAAAGAATTAAGGCCCCGGTCACACGGCAAATTGAGCCAACTTCAGAGGACAGCGGAAGACAGGAGGGCCTGGCGGGAGCTGGTCCATGGGGTCGCGAAGAGTCGGACTCGACTGTGTGACTGAACAACAACAACACATGGCAAAGTTGCCGCGGGAGAGGCACAGAAGGTGGGCGGATTATCCGGGCGCGATCACACCCCAACATCTGGTAAGTGGAGCGCACCCGTGGCTTACCGCCAACAATGCGGATTTAAAAACGAGTACTTCCAAGGTACTAGTAAACGTTTGCCACGGGCTGCCTCCAGACGCCCGTAGTATGATCGTGCCGGTGCACGGCATTCCCCTCCGGTCCCTTGTTTACCTGCTGGCGCCGAGGGAAGAACCCGTGCTGTGCCGCTGGCGCGTCTGATCGCGTAATCGTGGATCAAACTGCGCCGCGATATCCGGCCCCTGTGCCCGGGGCCTAAGTATTATTTTTATACTGCAGGGGTATATCTACCTTAACACACTATCAATTGGTCAGTACAAACTTTTAAAAATATACAGCGGAGTAGAAATTATGTGCACATAAAGAGATAATGATGAGGCACAGTAACAATTGATGTGAATAACCTTAAGGCACCTCTTAGAAAGAGCAGCCGTTTGCTCACCATGAAGACATCCTGTAGTGACCGGTATGCCTGTTCCTCAGGTCTGTCTGGGACACATCTCAGGGACCCATCAGGCAAGGGCTGGTAATGCTGAGCTCTGCGGGAGCCATAACTCTCCGAACAAAATGGCGGGGTCCCAAATTCAGTCATGGGTGGAGCAGCACCTGAACTTTTAAATGATGATAGATTTATTTGGGTAGCCGTGTTGGTCTGAAGTAGCAGAACGAAATTCGAGTCCAGTGGCACCTTTAAGATCAACAAAGGTGTATTCAAGGTATAAGCTTTTATGTGCATGCACACTTCCTCAGATACATTGAAATGGAAGTTACCAGTCCATACATATAGGCAGAGAGTGAGCAGCAAATTAGCATACAGTCACTAGGCTTCATGTGGAGGAGGTGTGGGGAATCAAACCTGGTCCTCCACATTAGAGTCCACCACTCTTTACTGCTACACCAAGCTGGCTCTCAATCATTCATCCTATCGTCTGCCACAGAACTGTTATGTGCCACACAAGATTCCGGGAAGCACCTTAAGCTCAGGAAAATTCTCTGTTCACACAAGATGAAGACAAAGTCCAACTAGCCCCACTGGGTGGCCTGTGGGTATAGAGGTCCAACCCTAAACACAGGGTAGGGTTGCCAGGTCTGGGTTGGGGAATACCTGGAGACTTTGGGGGTGGAGCCAGGAGAGGGTGGGGTTTGGGGAGGGGAGGGGCCTCAGCAGGGTCCAATGCCATAAAGTCCACCCTTCAAAGCAGCCATTTTCTCCAGGGGAGCTGATCTCTGTCAGCTGGAGGTCAGTTGTAAAAGCGGGAGATCTCCAGGCCCCACCTGGAGGCTGGCAACCCTAAACACAGGGGCATGTCCCACAGGAGCATGTTACCCAACCACACAGGGCTCCTGGGCTCTTTGGGTCTAGTTGTTGTTCCACACAAATCTAGCATTCATGTAGTAGCATACTACTTCACACACTGCTAGTACAGGATAACAACATGCAAGCTGCATCTCACACATCAAGTGCTTATGCAGATCACACGTGTGTGCTACTTGCAGGAACTCCCTGCATAATAGCACATCCATAAATATTCTCAGGGCAACAAAGTGTGCGTATTTCTTCCTGAAGCAGAGCTCTGTGCAACTCGCAAACTTGCAATCTCACCCACACTGATGGCTCAGTAAGAAGCCCCAGAGGAACCACTATTAGATCCTATCTGATTATGCAAAAACCACATCTGAGACAGTCCACATCCTCTACAGAGACTACACAAGCCTTCGACATTCCCCTGTTCGAAGCCCCCGCAAATACCCGCCCCTATATATAATCCAACTACAGGAGTGTATAAAACCTTCCGGATAGGCGCGACCGCTGCATCCCAAAAGGCAGATTTTCCAATCTGCAATTGCTAACTGTAGATCACCAGCTGTTACCTGAATACATGCACAACGTGCCTTTGCTTAGTCTTTTTCAGGCGGACAACATGACACCTGATCTCTCACACCGTGGCAAACCAGCGTCCAGCTCTAGCAACTCGTCCAGTGGTTTCTAGTTACACTTTGCCAAGTGGCAGATCTCAATTGTTGCTTATTGCCGTGGAAAGGGCTTTGGGGGATGCTGGGAAAGCAGCAATGGGCTATGGGGGCTGTAGTCCATGATCGCAGGACTTTGCCTTCTTATCCACGGTCCTCCTACTCCTCCTTCGTTATTAGCCTTTCACTTTTTCCCAAGCACATCTATGTGCAAACTTTTATGTATTACTTCGCTAGGTCTCTGCCCACATACTTTTGTTGATATGGTGTGATTATTTCATGTTATTTATGTTACAGCTTTATTTCACAATCTTTCTCTCTGAGACTGAGACTCAAAGAGAATTACATTTTTAAAAATTCGATAAAAACAAATATAATACATACAATAGACTATGTAAAGCAACTGCTTATTTTAACAAGCATTATAACTGCAACTCTATTCCCTTTATAGAAATGATTCCCTGAATAATTCACGGATTAATAGCACGGAGACGAAGCAATGGGAAGAATCGCATAAGTTGCATTTCTGTCAGGTTGCTCGCCCACTAGGATGATGTGCCACTTTTTTCTTGCCAAAGAATTATTTTTAAATCGTCCCACTTTCCCCTAAAACCCTCCGTCCCCGACATCCTCAAGACTCAAATGAGACCAGAATCGCAGTAGGAACTGAGAGAATAGGAATAGTCGTCAGTCCGGCCCCGTTTCACTGTTGTCTTTTCCTCGTGCCGAAAGGCAGTATGGGAAACGTAGTTCTGGGGTCTGGGTAAAAGTCGGATCTAAATGGATCCTCATGAATTTCATATGATTTTTACATTGAAACGAAATAAAACCACCATCATATTGTAGATCATGTGTTAGTCTACAAGGGACACCACAAAAATCACACATACACAGATTCGTGGCACCACAACAGCGCAAAAACATGATTCCAAAGCACGAATCCTCATGAATTCATATGATTTTTACACTGAAATGAAATAAAACCACCATCATATTGTAGGTCATGTGTTAGTGTACAAGGGACACCACAAAAATCACACATACACAGATTCGTGGCACCACAACAGCGCAAACACATGATTCCAAAGCATGGATCCTCGTGGATCCTCAGGGTTTTTCAATTCAGTAACCTGAAACACACCATCAAATCACATAACATGTCCACGGCCACAGCTTGCACCAAAAAAATCACGCATCCACAGATTCGTGGCACCACAACAGCGCAAACACATGATTCCAAAGCATGGATCCTCGTGGATCCTCAGGGTTTTTCAATTCAGTAACCTGAAACACACCATCAAATCACATAACATGTCCACGGCCACAGCTTGCACCAAAAAAATCACGCATCCACAGATTCGTGGCACCACAACAGCGCAAACACATGATTCCAAAGCATGGATCCTCGTGGATCCTCAGGGTTTTTCAATTCAGTAACCTGAAACACACCATCAAATCACATAACATGTCCACGGCCACAGCTTGCACCAAAAAAATCACGCATCCACAGATTCGTGGCACCACAACAGCGCAAACACATGATTCCAAAGCATGGATCCTCGTGGATCCTCAGGGTTTTTCAATTCAGTAACCTGAAACACACCATCAAATCACATAACATGTCCACGGCCACAGCTTGCACCAAAAAAATCATGGATCCACGACTTCGTGGTGAATCCATTCTGCAAAAACATGATTCTGAAGCTGTGGCGCAAGCTGTGGACGTGTTATGTGATTTGATGGTGCAGTTTTGTGGTGCCATGAATTCATGGGGGCATGATTTTTGGAGTGCTGCCTATAGTCTGCAGTATGATGGTGGTTTTATTTTGTTTCAGCGTAAAAATCATATGAATTCATGACGATCCCTGTTTTGGAATAATGTGTTTGCGCTGTTGTGGTGCCACAAATCTGTGGATGCGTGATTTTTGTGGTGCCCCCTATAGATTAACACATGGCCTACTATATGATGGTAGTTTTATTTCATTTCAATGTAAAAATCATATGAATTAATGAGGATCCATGTAGATCCGACTTACCTTTTCCCATAGTTCTGCAGCCACTCCTGTTTCTATAGCGAAAGAGGACGGATGGGAAGGTTTGAAAAGCAACGAATGAGAAGGGATAAGCCCTTGCTCGGGCAGGCAGAAGGTGGGAGAGCTTGTTTTGCTTTGGTTTTGGTTATTTACAAAGCCCGAACGGAATAATGTGACGCACCTGTGCTGAGACGAAAGGTGTTTAAGAAACAAGCGCAAAACTTCCTCGTTCCCATGGCATTTTCAGCACTTGCCACTACCAGATCCTCCTGCCTGGTTCAATAACGCTTCTTGTTAACATGGCCTTAGCGTAGGTTCCCGTTTTTCATTGTGTGTCTCCCAACGCATCTGGGACAAGAGGCAATCGCCTTCCTGTTCTCCTTTATTATGAGCTGGGACTCGCCTTTCTTTCAGGGAGTATATGCACCAAACCTTGGAAAAGATGACGGGAATCATCTTCTGGAAAGGCTGGAAAGGCTTTTCAGAGAGCACGCAGATGCCTTTTCATCAGAGCATTACAAACCATCCTCTTGCAACCAGAGGCAGGTTTTCCAGCCACTAAGGACAGATTTCTGGCTTGACTTGCTGTTTTAGAATTTTACAAGTCTGACACTGTGTGAAGTCTTCTGTCTCTTACAGAAATCCATGTTTATATAATCTGATTAGGAAGGTGTGGAATTTGTCAATATTTTTTAAAATTTTATGTTTAATATTATGTTTGATTTTAACATTGTTTTTATATTACTGTATTATCATTTATTGGAAATTGTATTAAGTAATGAACTGTGTTTTATGTATTATTAGAACTTTTATCCTGTTCGTAAGCCACCCTGAGCCAGCCTAGGCCGGGAGGGCGGAATAAAAATCAATAAAATCAATAAAAATAAAATAAAATATATTTGCCATTGTTCCCAACCATATCCTGTCTTTATCCTGTCACAAGGAAATTTTAACAGAACTTTGAAAGCTTCACATACTGCGATGTCTGCAGCAGGTCCAAAGAAAGTGAAGTTTGAGTTATTTTTTGTCTGCACGATCGGAAAAAAATCTCTTTGTGTTTGCTCTAGAGTTTGAAACTGTTCAGCTCTCAATGCGAAATATAACCAGATATTGAGGATGTCTTACATGCATCCAGAAGTGCTTTTAAAAAATGGAATCTGACAACTGGTGTTGCTCATCAATCATACTCAGCTATTGAAATGCCTACAAGACTCAAGAACAAATCAGCAGAAGTAAAATCTTTCGGCTATTAAGTATTTTAGTTGTCTTTGTGGCAAATATAGGATTTTTAAAATGTTCAGACCTTTCTCAGTTGCTCAACCCCCTGGTTTATTAGCTGGTATTGACTCTCAACTTCAACACCATCCACTGGAAGCCCTGTTGGCTCACCAGAGGTTCTTCCTTCCCACTCCTGCCCTTTTTTTTAATCTCTTACCATCACATGCCTTGTGGAAAAGAGCCCTGCTTGATCAAACCAGTGGTCTATCCAATCCAGCATGTCTGTTTCACACAGTGGCCAACCAGCTGCCCTTGAAGACCCTAACCGTAACTCCCCCCCCCCTCAATATTGCTTTCTAGCATTGGCATTCAGATGTTTACTGTCTCTGGATGTGGAGCTTCCCTAGTCATCATGGCAAGTAGCCAGAAGGCGGTGAAAAGTGTTGTCAAATGCACACGACTTATGGCAACCCTGTAGGGTTTTCAAGGCAAGAGATGTTCAGAGGCGGTTTGCCATGGCCTGCCTCTCTGTGGCAACCCTGGGCTTCCTCGGTGGCCTCCCCTCCAAGTACCGACCAGGGCCGACCCTGCTTAGCTTCTGAAATCTGATGAGATTGGACATCCAGGCCAGAGGGACCTCTCTCTAAATCTGTCTGATCCCATTTTAGAACCATCTATGCTTCAGGTTGTCATCATGCCTACTGCCCATAAATGCCACAATTACTCATGGAGCAAAGTAGTACTCACTTTTGCTCATTTTGAATCCATTTGCCCACCAATCTGAGGGCCTCCGAGTTCTATTACTAGGGATCTCTATCCACTTCCGACATCCTAAGAATTAATTTTTATAAAGCCCCACAAGAATTTATCCTGTAAATGCTTTTTCAGTCATTATAAAACATTTTAAAGGTGTGCACTGTCATCTAAAGTGGCTGACAGCTTGCAATTTAGAGATCTATCCTGGGAACAGCTTTCTGTTGGCTAAACGGCTTTTCTTTCTGCACTGAGAACTTCCGCCCCACCAGGAAAATATTTGCCACACAAAATCCTGGCTACAGGCCTGCCTATGTGTATGTGAGATCCATGATGCTCCCTATGGACTTCGAATTCTGTAAAATCAGGGCCCTCTGCCTCCCACCCTAAAGACCCCACCCCAAACCCTGCCCCAGAGCGAACGTGGGCACAAACATTGGAGGAACACGGAGGCACCTCACGGGAGTAGACCACCTCCCAAGTTTTACTTCCAAAAACCTCCACACAGAATGTATCTTAAAAATTAAAAAGAAAAGAAAAGTACTCTCTTCTGCAACAGGGCGCCATTCATCTGCATGACTGCTGCCAGCAGCCGGAGGTTGGGAATCTTGCGTCGTAAAAGTTTTCAAAACGGTAGAAGAAAAACAACAAAAAGTTCCGGAGGCAACTGGGAGTGGCCTGCCTGGGAAAGGTCAAAGAGAAGCTTACAGAGGAAATTCTTCCAGATACAAGGAGGGGGATCCAGTGATACCCAATGGGGACCCAAGACAGCAGACTCGGGAGCAAAGAAGCTGAGCGGAAGGCAGGAGAGGGAGGAAAAATAAACAGAGAGAGACGGAGAAAGCTCCACCCTCTAGGGAACCCCGGATGGTGATGTCTTAACTCTGGGAAGAGATCCAGGGAACTGGGAGGGAGAAAGAGCAGAGGTGGATTTTGTGTGGATCCCAGGGCCGGTCTTTTTAAGGGAACCACAAGATCCAAGCAGAGTCCATGAAGGGGATCCCCCTCAGGTGGGAACAGGTCCCCAGGCGCTCAGCTGATGTAGATGCGGTGAAAGTCGTTGGCGCCGAAGGCTGCATTGCACTTGGGGCACTTCCGCTGGCGGGTGTCGTAGCGCGTCTTGACGCACTCAAAGCAGAAGACGTGGAAGCACTTGGTGAGGACAGCGTCCTTCTTGCGCGTGTTGCAGCAGGGGCAGGTCAGCTTGGCCTGGGGAGGCAGACCGGAGGAGGAGGTGAGGCTGGGGCTTCCGGGAGCGCCTTTCCCCAGGGGAGGCTGCGCCAGGGGACAGAAGCACCCTTCGCCTCCTCCACTCACCTTGTACTCCTTGATCTCCTCCTGCAAGATCTCGTCAGCATCCGCATAGACCTCCACCTTCCGCTGTTTCTCCAGCTTGCGCCGCAGGCGGGAGATATCCTCCTGGGGAAGGGGGTACACATCAATGGGACCAAAAAGGAGAAGGGGGACGTGTAGCAGGCGCAGGGCCATGAGCTGGTGGGCGGCCCAGGCTCGCCCAGTCTCATCAGGTCTTGGAAGCTAAGCAGGGTCAAGTCCTGGTCAGTGTTCCCTCTAAGCTGAGTTAGTGTGAGTTAGCTCACAGTTTTTTAGCCTCCGGCTCACACATTTCTGTCTCAGCTCAGGAAGGAGGGCTCCAGAACAAACTAATTTATGCAGCAGCCAAATCACATGCTCACAACTTTAATGCCAGGAGCTCACAAAGGAGAATTTTTGCTCACAAGACTCCACAGCTTAGAGGGAACATTGGTCCTGGTTAGTACTGGGGTGGGAGACCACCCAGGAAGCCCAGGGTTGCTATGCAGAGCCAGACAACAGCAAACGACCTCCGTTTGTCTCTTGCCTTGAAAACCTGCCTGGGTCACGATAAGCTGGCTGCAATTTGATTTGGTGTAGTGGTTAAGTGCGCGGACTCTAATCTGGGAGAACCGGGTTTGATTCCCCACTCCTCCGCATGCAGCTGCTGGATGACCTTGGGCAAGCAATAGTTCTGACAGTTCTGACAAGAGCTGTCCTTGAAAGGGCAGTTCTTGAGAGAGCTCTCTCAGCCCCACCTACCTCACAGGGTGTCTGTTGTGGGGACGGGAAGGGAAAGGAGATTGTGAGCCGCTCTGAGTGAAGGGCAGAGAATAAATCCAATCTCCTCCTCCTCCTTCCACTTTCCCACCACCACAGCAGGCAGAAGACAACGCAGAAGCCCCAGTCCTAACAAGTCTCTTGACAAAAAGCATCAGAGCTGGCAGACACACCCACACGGCACAACAGAAGTGGTCCCCGTTCCGTACCTGAGCCCTCTTGAGGTTAAAAGACTCCTTCTCCTTGGCTGCTCGGTTCTCGGCCATGCAGGTCTGGATTTCCTTCAGCTTACACTGCACGTGCTCCAGCTGCACCTTCAGGTCCTCCGCCAACTGGGCAGCCTCCACCGCCTGCAGGGGGAACAGAACAGAGCCCGTGAGCTGCCCCTTCTTAAAAGCATCCGAGGGGACTGCCGTCTGCCATGAATGTCTCCAACAGCATCCTTCAACGGGAATCCCATTTCTAGGCCTCCGTATGTTCCGCAACTAAGCACCGAGAGTGACAGCGAGGCACAGAACTTGCCAGTCGGGGAATCTCAGCGCTTTTTTTGTTTTTTAGTTTCTAGCCCTGAAGGTGAAGCAGTCTGGATAGAAAAGAGTGATTAACACATGGAATTCACTGCCACAGGAAGTGGTGGCGGCTACAAGCATGGACGGCTTCAAAAGGGAATTAGATAAGCATATGGAGCAGAGGTCCATCAGTGG
>NW_015166485.1:235773-257882 GCF_001447785.1 Gekko japonicus | reverse complement strand
AGCCTGTTAGCTGCCCCTTCTTAAAAGCATCCGAGGGGACTGCCGTCTGCCGTGAATGTCCCCAACTGCATCCTTCTACGGGAATCCCTTTTCTAGGCCTCCGTATGTTCCACAACTAAGCACCAAGAGTGACAGCGAGGCACAGAACTTGCCAGTTGGGGAATATCAGCGCTTTTTTTTTTTTTTAGTTTCTAGCCCCGAAGGTGAAGCAGTCCGGATAGAAAATGCATGGCTATTGCCCAGAGATGCGTCAAGAAGCTGGAAGGACTGAGCAGGACAGCCAGTGGCTCAGGGGTCCAGAGCCTTGCATCCCTGTTAGCCCTTCCCTATAAACAGAAAGGAAAACAAATCATGAAAATATGTGTAAGTATTTTCATTCTGCCAAACGGGGATAAGGTGCAGGATTCAGATTCTCCTTGGGCAAAGTTTTGTTGGCACCCTGAAGACAGATTTTAAAAGCACAGGCTGTCCGCTGTGTTTCGACATTCCCTTCTTCCCAAAACTCCGGCCCCACGCCCTGGGACCACACCCCACACACCTTCCTCTTGTTGAGCTCCAAGGCCTGGCTGCGCAGGGTCAGCTCCTTCTCCACAGTGGCCAGGTTCCCCTGCAGGACTCGCTCCTTCTCCTCCAGCTTCTGCACCACCAGCAGCTGGGTGTCCACCTGGAAAGCCAACCAAAGCAATGGGGACGGGAATCCGGCAGGTGACGGGGCACCCTTCGCCACCCCTTCCCTTTCCTCCTTCCTGCCAACGCTCCCGTGGGTCCGACAAGGAGAGAGGGGAGCCCGCGCTCACCTGCGACTTGAGGGCCAGCACCTGCTCGGCCAGCTCGTCCTTCTCTTCCCGCAGCAGCTTGTGAATCTGGTTGGACTTGATGCGCTCCGACATCAGCTTGAAGTTGGCGTCGTCCTTCTCGCGGAGCTGCAGGTTCAGCCGGGTGTTCTGCTCCTGCATGTCCTCGAAGGCCTGGCCCGTCACGTCCATCTCGGACAGCAGGGCTTCCTCCTCCTGCCCCAGAGGCAAGATGGGGGAGAAGTAATGCCACCGAACTCTCTCTTCCCCAGTTAGCCCTTATCAATTCTGCAGGGCCTGCAAGACGGAGATGTTCTGCCGGGCCCACGGGTGGAGGTCCATCTATATTGGCATCCCCTATACTGTGGTGTATGCTGTCGACCTGGATTGTCCTCACCCACCTGCAGCACTTGGGGAATTTAGGCAGGAGCAGATGGAGACAGAGTGGCTGAACGGTGCCACTGATCCTTACTGCTTGCATTGGTGGATTTTATTTACATTGGGTTTTAATCATTCTGATATTTTAAATATTGTATTATGTACTTCAGGAATCCGGCAGGTGACGGAGCGCCCTTCGCCACCCCTTTCCTTTCCCTCCTTCCCGCCAACGCTCCGTGGGGCCAACAAGGAGAGAGGGGAGCCCGCGCTCACCTGCGACTTGAGGGCCAGCACCTGCTCGGCCAGCTCGTCCTTCTCTTCCCGCAGCAGCTTGTGAATCTGGTTGGACTTGATGCGCTCCGACATCAGCTTGAAGTTGGCGTCGTCCTTCTCGCGGAGCTGCAGGTTCAGCCGGGTGTTCTGCTCCTGCATGTCCTCGAAGGCCTGGCCCGTCACGTCCATCTCGGACAGCAGGGCTTCCTCCTCCTGCCCCAGAGGCAAGATGGGGGAGAAGTAATGCCACCGAACTCTCTCTTCCCCCGTTAGCCCTTATCAATTCCGCAGGGCCTGCAAGACGGAGATGTTCTGCCGGGCCCACGGGTGGAGGTCCATCTATATTGGCATCCCCTATACTGTGGTGTATGCTGTCGACCTGGATTGTCCTCACCCACCTGCAGCACTTGGGGAATTTAGGCAGGAGCAGATGGAGACAGAGTGGCTGAACGGTGCCACTGATCCTTACTGCTTGCATTGGTGGATTTTATTTACATTGGGTTTTAATCATTCTGATATTTTAAATATTGTATTATGTACTTATTGTACATAATAATATGTACTGTTGTAACCTGCCCTGAGGCTGCATGCGGGGGAGAGAGCAGGCTGGAAGCCCAATAAATAAACAAACAATATAGCCGAAGCTTCATGACCACAAAGAAAATGAGAGCAAAACAGCCGATGGTGACGGACTGGAGGTGCTGAGCACCGGAGCCCAGCCAGAATCTTCACCTGCTTAGTTTATACCCTGCCTTTCTCCACAGCAGTGTTCCCGCTAAGCTGGGTGGGTGAACAGCCACTCATTAACACAGGAAGCCCCGCTCAGCGGTAATCTGGAGCTGGACTGCCCATTGCCCATTTTAAGGTTGCAGCAGTTCTATTCTGCTCAGGGTGCGAACGGCTCCACTCAGCAGGGGGGCAAAAATTAGAAGGAACATTGCACCACAGTGGCTTACATTGTTCGCTTCTCCTCCGTCTGCTTTATCCTCACAACAACAACCCTGTTAGGCTGAGAGCATGTGACTGTCCCAAGGTCACCCAGCGAACTGCCACGCAAGAGTGAGTGTTTCAAACCTGAGTCTCCGAGATCCTAATCTGACACTCTATCCACTGTGTCACAATGGCTCTCACACTGAGCACATTTCACAGTTATAGAGGCTGTTCCCCACAGTTCCCAGTGGGTCAGGCTAACTAAATCCACCTCCCCACGGTCACGTATAGGCTGGGGGAACCTCCAGGCCAGCGTGACCACTGAGCCGCACCGCTGATCAATGTTCCCTCTAAGCTGTGGAGTCCTGTGAGCAAAAATCCTACTTTGTGAGCTACTGGCATTAAAGTTGTGAGCGAGCAATTTGGCTACGGCATAAATTAGTTTGCTCTGGAGCCATCTTTCCTGAGCTAAGACAAAAATCTGTGAGCTGGAGTCTAAAAAAACTGTGAGCTAGCTCACACTAACTCAGCTTAGAGGGAACACTGCCGCTGATTTTCACGCACGCCCTTCCCTTCGCATGTGATACCTGCTTGGTGGCGGCCAGTTTCTTCTGCAGGTGCTCAATCTGCTCCTCGGCCAGCTTGATCTTGCGCAGGGCATCCTCGTCAGCCATCTTCTTGCTTTCCTTCTTCTCCTTCTCCTGTGTCACCACAATCAAGTGTGCAAACTAAAGCAGGCTCTCACTGCACCAATCTTTGGCTGCAAGCTACTGGTAGGAGTCGGGGAGCTACTTAAGCCCAAGTAATGCTTAGGGGTGGGGATGAGAAGAAGGAATGGAACCTGGGAAGGGGAGGTCTCTGGGCACCAGCCGCCCATGCCTCACCTCCGCCTTGGTTTTCTTCTCTGCTGCCATGAGCTGCACTTTGTCCCGCTGCTCTTTGGGTGCCGACTTGTACATGTCCAAGAGGAGCTTCATCTCCTTCTGGCTCTCTTGAGCCTTCCTAAGGAAGGAAAAAATGGGATCAGTGTGAAAGTCGAGGTCACGCCCCAAAGCACCTAATTCTCCCCAACAACCACAGCCGTTTTAAAGGCCTGCAAACATTCTAGGCATTCCCCCCCCTCTCCCTTTATATTGTGCTACTAACTGAATGTATTATACAGCCTTTATTCCACGGTTCTCTAACTGTGAAGCATGGCTGTACTGCATTATCCATTGTATGCACTATGCAAGGCTTCACTGGATTGTTTTTATAATTCTGTACTCCACCTTGAGCCTCAACTAGGAAGGGCAGACAACAAAGCTGAAGCCACCTTATCCTGAATTAGACCATCGGTCCATCAAGGTCAGCATTGTCTACTCGGACTGGCAGTCAGTCCCCAGGGTCTGGCCGAGCTCATTCGCATCGCCTACTACCTGATCCTTTTAACCGGAGAGGCCGGGGCTTGAACCTGGGGGCCTCCTGCATGCCAAACCGACGCTCTGCCACTGAGCCACAGCTCCTCCCCATGGGGCACGCTGGACCCTCCCAGTGCCATACGGGGGTTCAGCTATTCCAAGGGAGTCTCATCAATGACAGAGAGACCCTTCATGAAAAAGACTCCCTGCCCCTAGGCAACTCCAGGGCTCACCAATACCTTCAAGCGTATCACCCTAAGTCATAGTCCCCCCCTTCCCTTTGATTCGTCCAGCCCAGCCCTCGAAAGCCCCCCCCACTCCCGGTCTCTAATTGGCTCTTCAACCCCCTCCCCGTAACCCCTTCCCCCTTGGATGCTCTACGGCTCTCACTTCAGCTCGGTCCTCAGCTGTTTCAGGATGTCTGAATCTTTCTTCTTGGGATCGTCGCCGCCCCCGCCGCCCTTCTGTTTGTCCCGATCCCGTGAGGAAGAGGACGAGGACGACGACGAAGACGAGGAGGTCTCTTTGTCCCGGGACCTCTCACGGTCCCCGCCCCGGTCCCCGCCCCGCCCCTTGGACCGCTCGGGTTCCTTGGCTCGGGGGGGTGGGGGTGGCTGTGGGGCGAGTGGCTGGGGGGCAGGCAGAGCCTCTTCCTCCTTCTTCACCCCCTCGTGGCCCCCGGGGGGCTGGGAGGTCACCATCTCCTCCTTGGGTTCCTTCTTCACGTGCACCTCTTTGGGCTCCCTCTTCACCTCGGGGGGCACTGCCCCCTCCTCCTCTTTCACCGTAGCTACACCTGGGCCCCCCGGCACTCCTGTAGGGTCTTCACCCCCCGATGAAGGGGGAGCCGCTGCTGAGCCAGACAGAAAGCCACTCTGCTGCATGCGGACCTGAAAGGAAAGAGTGCGTTACGGGACGAGGGTCGGGATTCCACTGGAACACCTGGGATTATTTATTATAACATCTGTAAATCAGTTAATGGGAGCATGTGACCTATTACAGCAGTCGCACTGGCTACTGATCTGCTCCCAAGCCCAGTTCAAGGTGTTGTTTTTGCCCTTTAATGCCCCACGTGGCTTGGGGCTGGGGTCTCTGATGGACCATCTTCCCCCCATACGTTCCTGGAAATTGAGATCACAGGAAGAGGCCTACCTGACTATCCCCACAGTCAAAGATGCGGGTCTGGTGAGTCTACGAGAGAGGGCCCTTTCGGTGGCAGCCCCACGATTATGGGACAGCCTCCCCAGAGTGGTGTGCCCGGCCGCCCACCAATGGAGTCTTGTGAGCAAAAATCCTACTTTGTGAGCTATGGGCATTAAAGTTGTGAGTGAGCAACTTGGCTGCTGCATAAATTAGTTTGCTTTGAGGCCATCCTTCCTGAGCTAAGGCAAAAATCTGTGAGCTGGAGGCTAAAAAACTCTGAGCTAGCTCACACCAACTTAGCTTAGAGGGAACCCTGCCGCCCACTCTCCATCTCCAGGAAGCACTTGAAAACAGTTTTATTCAGAAAGGCCGTTGACTAATTTTAGTTTTTATTTGCTGTCAGTCCTAATTCGAATTCTAAATTGTGGTCTTTTATGTATTTTTTTTAATCATAGTCGTTTTATATACATTGTAAACTGGCTTGAGTTCTGCAAGGTAGAAAGGTGGTTAAATAAATGTTTTTAATATGCAGTAATAATGAACAAATAGATCCCACGACACCCGAGACAGCATACAAAAAGTAATCAAAACAAGACATTTCAAAAATCAGAAAATATCAGAAAAAGCAATTGTGCGATTACCACGAAGAAGAACCAAGAATTCCCAAAAGTGGCCCAAGAGAATAAGAAAGTTCCAGCCTGGTGCATAAAGGACAAGCAATGGGTCCTATAAGCGAGCCACTCTAGGGGATTCCATGAATTGGGTGCCACAGCTGAAAAGGCTCTGTCTCCAGCTGCAACCCTCCAAAGGAGAGGGTCTCCACAGCAAGCCCCATATGAAGATCTACGCCAGGGGTCCCTAACCAGGGGTCCTAATAATAATACTAACGTGGTGCCCACCAACACCTTTGTTGGTGTCCACCGAGTGTTTTTAGAAAGTAGCTGGGGCCAGGCGGGGCTCTTGTGCACCAGAGCTTCTGATTGGCCACTGGACATCAGAAAAACTATACAGATTTAAGTAACATTGTTTCAGTGGCAGCTGCCATTGTTTTATTCTCTCATCCCTCCTTCCTAGTGTCTTCCTTGATTACCCCTCTTCCCCACGGCACTTGGGCTTCCTCTGTGTATGTGGCTCTGCCTCCTGTGGCTGACATTCTGCAGTGGGCTCAGCCTCCTTTGGTGGCCATTTTGTAGTGGGCTCAGCCTCCTCTGGTGGCCATTTTGTAGTGGGCTCAGCCTCCTTTGGTGGCCATTTTGTGGTTGCCCCTACCATCTTGTGTCGAGGTCAAGAAGGTGCCCAGAGGCTCAAAAGGGCTGAGGACCCCGATCTAAACAAACAGGAACATTCATACAAAAGAAAGTGGTCCCTTCAGACATGTCAATCCCAGTTAAGGCCCAAGTAATCCCATCATGCTGTACGAAGGGTTCCCATCCTACACACACGTACCTGGGAGTGAGTGCCACTGGATGTAGTGGGGTTTCATTCTGAGTAAAGGGTTGCACTGAAATCTGGAACTCTGTATTTTTTCCCCAGTGAGAACAGTTTTCAGAGGAAGGACAACGGCCTTTGGCTGCCAGAAAGACTCGTTAAGCAAAGCGGCCCCGTGTCCACCTTTGCTGGATTTTACATTGTTAAAGTAAGAGGACCACATTCTCAGAATTTCACTCGGCTAAACCCCCCCCCCCCAAAAAAACAAACCCTAATAACTTGTTTTCAGCTAAACGGATGAAGACTGAGCTCCTGGATAACCTATCGGCGCCTCCTGCAAATGCTGTGCTCTGCACCCACAATGCATTTGCAGCCATGCAGAAACTCTGGCCTTGATCCTGAGGATGTGTTCAGTTCAGGGAGGTGCTTCCCCGGCAGCAGGTAAGACCATGGAGTATCCCCCAGCAGAGGGAGGCCCCTTCCGCCAGAGGAAAGCAATGCTGCTCAAGGCACGCACCCTCAGGAGCCAGCCCTGGGCTCCCACCTCCCAAGAACCTTCTAAGGTCAAAGACTGACAGCTATTTCTAATGCCCTAGCTGTGCTTAGGGCGATGGGGGGGGGGAATGCACTCTAAATCATCGACATGCCTTAGGCTAATTATAAAAAACAAAGGGTTAACTTATTGTTAAGGTAAGGGAATTCATGTCTAGGGGGAAATTATTACAATCTCTTAACACTGTTAGGGTTTGTTTCAAGAAAGGTGAACAAATATTAATTCCTTCTGACATCTGCACCCTTGAACAGAGTCAGCCTGTAATTACAGTGAAAAAAAATAAAACAAAGTAGCAACAGGTTTTACAAAGCAGATCAGCGTGGAGAGGCCTGCCATTAGAGCCAACTGGAGAAATTCTGGTCTTCTGCTAGGCCTGCCCCCAAACCGCTACAAGACCAGGAGACCAGCTGCCCTCACTATGCCCTGGCCAACAAAAGGATCATCTTCCACAGTGGCATTCTTGGCTCTCTCTCTCTGTCTCTCTCTCTCTGTGAAAATGTGGGAGAACCGGGAATCGGAGGACAATGCCAATTCAGGTAACTGGCGAGCTGAACAACCCCCATGACTGTCCACAGAGGCTTCCGTCCACAGAGGGAAGGGGGAGAACTGGCTATGAAATTATTTTCAAAACTTCCCACAGAAGAAGAACTCTGTCACGGGCAGAGTATCAGACTAAGGTCTGGGTGTCCTGGGTTTGAATCCCCTCTCACCACAAAGCTCACCGGGCCAGTCTCAGTCTCTCTCAGTCTCTCTCTCTGAGCTTGTTATTGGCCCTCCTATGTGATTTTGGCGCCGTGCATTTACATATTTTTATTTAACTATTTTATATATAAACTTTATTTTAAATACTGTTTTAATGATGAAACTTTTTCGCGTTAGCTGCCTCGGTGACCTTACTGGGCATAGAAATATTTTAAATTAATAAACTCACAGGGCTGCTGAGTGGATAAAATGGTGGGGCGGTGAGGCCTGTGTACCACCCCGAGTTCCTTGGACCCTCCATATCCGCAGCTCACAAGAAGTCGCCTCCTACCGAGTCAGGCCATTGGCCCATCAGGGTGTCGTCGCTCTGAGTGGCAGCTTCTCTCTAGCGGCTCAGGCCAAGAGCCTTCCTCTCCCACCGGATCCTTTTTAGGACGGAAGATGCTAGGGACGGGTGGGCATGGCAGGGGCCCTCCCACAGGGCCAGGGCTCCTCCCCTCTGCTCACCTTGTTGATCTCTGCCTGCACCTCCCGGAGCTTGCGCTTGTAGCGCTGCACATCGCCCTTCAGCTGGTGGTTGTGGTTCTGGAGGCTGCTGATGAGGTGCCGCATCTCTCGGTTGATGGGCCCTGAGAGCGGAAGGGCAAAGTGGTTGGGGGAGGGGGGGGGAGAGGAGAGAAGGCTGCTTTGAAAGAAGGCTGTCATTGGATTAAGGAAAATTTCAGTCAAACTAGCATAGGAGATTTACACTTGATTCACAGACGGAGCGATTAAATCAACATGATTTTGGGTCAGTAAGGTTCTGGCCCTGATCTGGATAGCCCAGGCAAGCCCGGTCTCGTCAGGTCTCGGAAGCTAAGCGGGGTCAACTTTGGCAAGTAGTTGGATGGGCGACCGCCTTGGAACACCAGCAGTCGGGAGGCGGGGGCAAGCTTCATTCAGCCACCTCTCTGAATATCCCTCCAGGCCCCCAGAAGGGCTCAGTCAGCAGAGGTCACCATGACTTCCAGGTGCACACACTCACACACACTCATATATGAAAAAAAATTAAAAACAAAAAAAAGAGAGAATAGCTCTGAAGAGGGGGGAAAAGCATCATTTTCAGACAAGCGCTATCTTTGAAACATAGCAAAAAAAAACAGGCAGCCACATGGGTTTTCTTTAAAGAACTTGTATAAAAACTGATGAAACACCACCTGGGTGCCGGTAGGCAGCCCCTCCCCCCCCACTTCATGTGGCCCTAGTTAGGAAGAAAGCATTCTTAGAACACCCTGTAAACCGCCCAGAGACCCCTAGGGGTCAGGGCGGTATAGTACGTCGAAGGAAATAAATGAAATGAATGGGATTTTTTTTAAAAAAAGAGCAAACCAAAGCAGCCTGCAATATGATAAACTGGTGACATCATTCCAACTGTCCAGAGGGGATTTGCTTTGCTGTTTAACTGACTCCCACACAGATGGATTTAGCTGGTGGGTAATTGTAAAGGGACTGCCCTCCTCACGCTGGGGAGGCCTAGAGTCTGACAGACACCTGAAACAAGGGAGGGGGGAGATGAACGGAACCCACGGAGGTGGCCCCAACTTCCCTGGGTCTTGGGACCGATCACCCCACCAGTGCCGGGATTGGACCTGCCACGACAGCATGGACAGAACTCAGTGAACGATCTTCTGTCGCAATAAGTAAACGTCCATAACTGCAGCACAGCAGTAAGACACACCAAAAGGCACCCAGTGGGAGGGAAGCCCACAGTACCTGGTCGCAAAGGCATACATATTACGAGGGGAAACCTTCATCCAGAGCTGTATGACACAAAGGTACAAGGGGAAACCTTCATCCAGAGCTGTATGACCGAAAGGAGGGGGATCCAAGTCTCACCCGCTTGCTCATTGGCAGCCAAGTTCTGCTCAAATTCAATGCGCAGCATTTCGTACTCCTTGCGCACCTGCGCCAGCGTGTCCTCCAGCTGGATCACCTCCGTCCGCAGCTTCTTCTGCAGGTTCAGCTCGTCGCTCTGTTGCCAGGGAAGAGGCCAACATCAGCCAGAAAGAGCAGAAGCGCACACAAGCGCACACAGAACAGTGAGTCTGTGTGCAGGCCTCTCTCAAAAGGTAGCATCGCGGCCCAACAGTAAGAACTTGGAGTATGCGTTACAGTTCCGTGCCAGCAAGCTAAGGCAGAGGGGGAGAAGAAGGGGCGGGATGGTTCCTCCACCCCCCACCCCAGTTTAGCACACTGACATTCTTGCCATAGACACGCATGCGCATCCCACACACATGCACACACCCTCCTCACCTCCATGTGCTCAATGTGGCGCAAGTGGCTGTTCTTGGTGGTGAGCAGAAGGGCGCGGGCCTCGTCCAGCTGCGTTTTCACCTGCAGGCTCTCGTTGTACAGCAGCGAGAACTGAGACTGGAGCACTTTGTACTCCAGCGTCTCCTTCACGGCCTCCTCAGGCAAGCTCCGCAGCGCCACCTGCAGGACAGGCGTGAGAATAGTCACACAGAGGGTGGAGCACCAATGACACAGAACTAGAGATGTAAAATTTCCGGAAATTTTGAAGCTCGGGAATAAACGGAACTTTTCGGAAAAATTGAAAAAATGCTACATTAGCATTAGCATGTGTGTGGGGAAAAATGCTACATTAGCATTTTTTTGTCTTTTCTAGATTGAAAGTCATTCTGTTACTTTAGGAACATAAAATATGACTATGGAGATTTTTACTTGGCATGAAATTATCACAACTAGCATATTAAAAATAGAGTGTATCCAAACAGTTATTTCAAACAGAATACCCACCCACATGCAAAAACAAAACTGAAACTTTTTTATTTTCTTCTGACAATCGCACCTCCTAAAGGAAGAAATGCATCTTGTTCTTGCATTGGAGGGTTCAGTTTGTAACCTAGGACTTGCTTGTCCTCAGTGCACAGAAATTAGATCAATCTGATACCATATATATTAGAAATGATTTGGAAAATATTTGAACACCTTGTCTTAAAATATTTTATTCATCATGTTAAAATAAAACGTTCCATAATAATAAAAAAGTCTTTTTTCAATTTTTCCAATTTTTCGGAAAAAGACAAAAAGGGTTCAGGAAAAGAACGGAAAACCCCCCGTTTTTTTCCGAATTTTTCCGGTTTTTTTCCGGGCCTTCACATCTCTACACAGAACCCTGGCTGGACCCAAGCAGGCCCGGAGGCTCCCTAGGGTGCCCGTGTACACTGCCCTTGGGATCTGGGATATAAATGTCAACAGTGATGATGACACGATCCTCAGTCTGCCTTCATTGCTCTTTTCATGCATGCTGTATCCCATACACTCTACAGGTACCTATAAAATGAATATGTGTTCACCCACCACAGGGCTGACAAGTGCAGTTCTGTGCAGAGTGACTCCTGTCTAAGCCTACTGAAATAAATAGGCTCAAACCGGATTAATTTGGAGGAGGAGGAGAGATTGGATTTATACCCCGCCCTTCACTTGGCGTCTCAGAGCATCTTACAATCTCCTTCCCTTCCTCTCCCCACAACAGACACCCTGTGAGGCAGGCGAGGCTGAGAGAGCTCTGAGAGAACTGCTCCTGAGAGAAAGCTCTGACAGAACTGTGACTGACCCAAGGTCACCCAGCTAACATCATGTGGAGGAGAGGGGGGAATCAAACCCGTTTTTCCAGATTAGAGTCTGCCGCTCTTAACCACTTCACCAAACTGGCTCATTGCATTGTCAGAAATTCAAGTCTAGTGGGGAGCCCAATGCAAAATGTGCACTTGGACAGCGGCCTCTGAAACACTGGACACAGGGCACAGGCAAGTCATTAGGCACAATTTCCTTTGCCTAGCTTGTGTCCCTTTGCATACAGCAAGCACTTAAGTTAATTTTTACGTAAAAAGAGTATGATGCTCTAGCTGCATAGGAGGAGGGGGCGTAAGAGGTGCAGAGAGATCTTACCCTGCTCTCCGAATATCGGCCGGAGTCCCAAATCTTTAAAGCTTGTTTTGATTTAATCACAAGGACTAGACATCAGTCTTATCGAAAAGAGAAAGAACTCAGAGAGGAAAATCTGACACCTAATGCAGATTCCCAGGCAGGAAACGCATTCCTGGCTACATATACCCCCACCCTCCCCCAGAAGTGGAAGCTGCTTTGCTTTCCCCCCCATCCTGTGGCAGGCTTTTCACTACCTTGAGCTTCTCATTGGTCCTAACAGCCTGCTGCATTTCCTGTTGCAGTTTCTCCAGCTCTGCCATGCGGCTGTTGGCAAGTTCTTGGTTTTCCTCCAGCTCAGCATTCAACATCTCAAACTGCGAACCCAAAACCAAAAGAAAAAAGAATCAGCAAGGAAGGCACCGCCAGGAAAGGGGAAAGACCCAAGGCCCACATCCCAGTGGCACTTTGGACTTGGCACCCTGTTTTTCTCGCTTACCTTCTGCATACTAAGTGTGATCTGCCCTCCATGGAACCCACCAGAACTGCCCGATGCGTAATAACCTGAATTTAGCTGCCAAAGAAGCGGAGAACAACACTCAGAAACTTATACATCATAGCTGCATTTTCCAAACATTAAACCTGTTGTCTCAACATTAAGTGTCACGCACACTGGTCTAGGGGGGGTAAAGAACGTGATTTATTGCTATAAGGATGTGGTAATTAATAATAACAACAGTGCTGCTGTAGGAACAAAATAGACGAATGCCACACATCCCTTTTTCATCATCTAAAGCTAAAAAGTTTCTTAGCGACAAAGAAAAAGACAGAACAACACCCTTTGGCAACTGACCGTACTTGAAACTATTATAAATCTCTGAGGAAAACATGTCATATGTTATTAGACGTGTCATATCTTATTAGACATGGAACATAAAAGCAATAAAATATGTGTGTAAGAAATAGCAAAAAAAGAGTTAATTCCTGAACTTAAAGAGTCTCGGTCCTTTTTGTGCAAGGAGGGATTATTATTCTCAATTAGCTTAAACATCAGAGAGAAGTGTCTTTGGGTAGCAACTCTGTTGCCCTAGGAGATGATTAAGTGTTTACAACATAAGAACAGGGGCCTGCCGGGGCTGTTGTCAAGACGGAGCAGATTCTTCCCATGTATGGTGGCTGAGTGGCAGAGAAGTTACATTTGGGAGCAGGGCTCCAAGCCCCTGGCACACAGCTCCCTTTAAATCCAAAGCCACTTCTGTTGACTTTTATCAGGCACGCAAAGAGCTGCCGTGCTCGATCAGACCAATGGGCCGTCAAAGGGGCCCACCAGATGCCCCTGGGAAGTCTACACGCAGGGCAGGGCAGGTACACCAAAGTCTCTTGCTACTCTTGCCCCCGGCATGGGCATTCGGAGGGCTTCTCCCTCTGAACTTGGAGGCTAAGGATGTGGTAATTAATAATAACAACAGTGCTGCTGTAGGAACAAAATAGACGAATGCCACACATCCCTTTTTCATCATCTAAAGCTAAAATATTTCTTAGCGACAAAGAAAAAGACAGAACAACACCCTTTGGCAACTGACCGTACTTGAAACTATTATAAATCTCTGAGGAAAACATGTCATATGTTATTAGACATGTCATATCTTATTAGAACATAAAAGCAATAAAATATGTGTGTAAGAAATAGCAAAAAAAAAAGAGTTAATTCCTGAATTTAAAGAGTCTCGGTCCTTTTTGCACAAGGAGGGATTATTATTCTCAATTAGCTTAAACATCAGAGAGAAGTGTCTTTGGGTAGCAACTCTGTTGCCCTAGGAGATGATTAAGTGTTTACAACATAAGAACAGGGGCCTGCCGGGGCTGTTGTCAAGACGGAGCAGATTCTTCCCATGTATGGTGGCTGAGTGGCAGAGAAGTTACATTTGGGAGCAGGGCTCCAAGCCTGTGATGCCCCTGGCACACAGCTCCCTTTAAATCCAAAGCCACTTCTGTTGACTTTTATCAGGCAGGCAAAGAGCTGCCGTGCTCGATCAGACCAATGGTCCGTCAAAGGGGCCCACCAGATGCCCCTGGGAAGTCTACACGCAGGGCAGGGCAGGTACACCAAAGTCTCTTGCTACTCTTGCCCCCGGCATGGGCATTCGGAGGGCTTCTCCCTCTGAACTTGGAGGCTCCATTAAGTCATTATGACTAAGGGCTACTGAGGCACTTCCCTTGAAACTCTCTTTGAAAGGTGCCCTTTGTAAGCCAACTGAAAGCCATCACAGTATCGGTCAACAGTGTAGTCTACGCGTTAAGCTGTTGGATCCCCAAGCATTAAGAATAAAGAGTTAATTCCTGAACTTAAAGAGTCTCGGTCCTTTTTGTGCAAGGAGGGATTATTATTCTCAATTAGCTTAAACATCAGAGAGAAGTGTCTTTGGGTAGCAACTCTGTTGCCCTAGGAGATGATTCAGTGTTTACAACATAAGAACCGGGGCCTGCCGGGGCTGTTGTCAGGACGGAGCAGATTCTTCCCATGTATGGTGGCTGAGTGGCAGAGCAGTTACATTTGGGAGCAAGGCTCCAAGCCTGTAATGCCCCTGGCACACAGCTCCCTTTAAATCCAAAGCCACTTCTATTGACTTTTATCAGGCAGGCAAAGAGCTGCCGTGCTCGATCAGACCAATGGTCCGTAAAGTCCAGGGCTCCATTTCTCAAAGGGGCCCACCAGATGCCCCTGGAACGTCTACACGCAGGGCAGAGCAAGGACACCAAAGTCTCTTGCTACTCTTGCCCCAGGCTTGGGCATTTGGAGGGCTTCTCCCTCTGAACTTGGAGGCAAGCCTTCTTTAAGTGACTTTGTGCACGTAAGCCTGGTTCCGTGTATTTGACAAGTTTCTTCGTAAAACGGTTGCAGCAAAAATGGCATAATGGGCTCCTGAGGCATTTCCCTCGAAACTCTCTTTGAAAGGTGCCCTTTGCAAGCCAACTGAAAGCCATCACAGTATCTGTCAACAGTGCAGTCTACACGTTAAGTCTTCTTTGACTTTGTGCACGTATATTTAACAAGTTTCTACGTAAAACGGTTGCAGCAAAAATGGCATATGCAGAATAGTGAAAAACGCACCCTACTAAGCACAAATGGTCCTGTAAGATTCAGGGTTCACTAACAACCACAAAAACAACTGCTCACTGAAAGAAGAAAATGTTTACGGCAGAAGCCTACGTGCACCTTTGAATGCCGACACAGCGCGCTGAGTGTGGCCACAAAATGGCTGTCTTGGGAAGTGGAGCCAGCCACAAAATGGCTGTTGCAGCTTACCCTCACTTCATACAGTGAAGATTCCTGTGCTGCTGTGGCAGCTGATGCCAAATCAGCATTTTTAAAAATTTGCACAGCCAATCAAATGTGCAGCATCTTATCAGAAGGCTTGCTGGGCAGACCTCCCACCTGGCCCTGCCCACTTTGTTGGGGACCCCTGGTTTACAGAAACATGGTCTCCAATGAGCTTATGTTGAAATGCTTTCAGTGAGATAATGTGAGAACTGAATGGTTAGGTTTGCACAATTAAAGGTTTGTGTCCCAGAGGAGATCAGGGCTCTGCGGGACCTAGCACAGTTCCGCAGAGCCTGCAAGACGGAGCTCTTCCGCCAGGCTTTTGAATAGGAGCCGCCACCACCATTGTACCACCAACGCCCCATGATTTCTGTATATAGCCATCACGATGCGGGCATCCTGGGTGAGAATGGGACATTTTAGGGGACGGCCATCTTGCTTTTAGGAATTTTAACTTTGGTAGTTGTTTAGAGGAGCACCAAAACTGTTTATTAATTGTGATGTATTTTTAATATTTGTATTGTTCTATTGTTTCATTGGCGATATGCCTTGTAAGCCGCCCTGAGCCTCCGGGGAGGGCGGGATAGAAATGTAAATAATAAAAAATAAATTAATAATATGTGTCATAGAGCCACAATGCATGTGTTCTGACATCTTTATATCTTTTGCTATTTACATAACAATATGTGTATTAAAGTAAGCTTTTTTATGCAAGCCAACCCCAGTTCAGGGTTTGGAGACGTTCTGACCACAACAGCAGACAGCATGGTTTAAAAGGAACATTAAAATATTCTCAGATTAGCTAAGCATAAACATGAGAATGATGGGGGGAGGGGGTGTAAAAGAGGGAGAAGGAAGCCCCTTGCCTGGCACACCGCCACCCGAGAGAAAACTGTGCAGCACTGCCAAAACTCTTGCAAGGTATGGCTGGAGTAAACCTTGAGGGGGAAATAGCTCAAAGTGGCTGGTTGTTGTTGCAGCTGTGGAACATTCTTTCATTTAAATGTGAGCCACTAAAAATAAGCCCCACTTCACAACAGCCCCGACCGCTTTCTGAAAAGCTCAGCCAGCGCCAAGGGAAGTGCCAGTGGGCACTGCTCTGGGGGATGCTGCTTTAGCAGCTTCCCTGCTGTACTGGGATGAGGAGATCTAAAAAGGCACTTCGAACACGATCAGCATTTGACGGCCCCCGCTTGCCTGCTCCAGAGCCTCAGCCAAGTGCTTGTTCAGCTTCTGTTCCCGCTTGCGCAGCTTCTCGATGTCCCACTGCAGGTCTTCGATGGTCGTCTCCATCTCTAGCACTTTGGTCTCCGATGAGGTCACCTTGTCCTGGAGCTCTGTATACTAAGCGGGAGAAAGAGGCAGACGTGACAGGCCTCGGGGCACTTCGCCTGGCGGCTCAGGGCTAAGCTCAGGGAACACACGCAGCAGCAGCAGCAGCAGCAGCAGCGCCCGGCCCCCCCATAACCTACCTCTAGGGAGATCTTGTGGTGCTTCTCCTGTAGCTGGGTGATCAGGTCCTGCAGGTGCCGGTTCTCCTGCATCAGCTCCTTGTTGAGAGCCTTCACGGCCTCCTCCAGCTGATCAAACTCCACTGGGGGAGAAAGAGAGGCCTGAGATTCCTTGCTGTGCTATGATCTACTGCCCGTGGCAGGGCCCAACCACCACCACCACCCCCCTTCCTAGCCCAACCCTGCTTTGAGAAACAAGATTAAAAACTAGCGTCCTCCAGAGACTGAATTCATTTCTCTCAGAGCCAATTCTTCTCTCTCCCTCTCTCTTTTTTTGTACTTGCGTGTGCCTGGAAGTCATGGTGACCTCTGGCGACCCCTGGGAGGCACGGAGGATGTTCAGAGCAGTGGCTCGGTAACCTGCCTCTGCCTCCCAGCCCTGGTGTTCTCTGGAGGTCTCCCATCCAAATACTTGCCAGGGTCGGCCCTGCTTAGCTTCCAGGATTGGGCTTGCCTGAGCTACCCAGGTCAGGGCTCTCAGAGCCAACTCCTGATCTGCAAATGAGGAATGAACAGGGGCCTACTGCACAGACTCATCGTAAAACCGAGGCAATATCGCAAAGCACGTTTGAAAAATGGTTAACAAGGAACTGCGCCATTGCCAGGAGAATGCTGAGTCTCCACCTTGAGCTAGAGATGAAACACTTGATCAGTCAAAATGGCTAAATGGAACAGTTAAATATTGGTCAGAAAAGTTCAGTATTTAATACATGGTCATTGATATGCTGAATCTAGATTAGATTACTGCAACACACTGTACACGGGGCCAGTGTTCCCTCTAAGCTGAGTGAGCGTGAGCTAGCTCACAGATTTTTAGCCTCCGGCTCACACATTCTTGTCTTAGCTCAGGAAGGATGGCTCCAGAACAAAGTAATTGATGCAGCAGCCAAATTGCTCGCTCACAGCTTCTAATGCCAGTAGCTCACAAAGTAGAATTTTTGCTCACAAGACCCCACAGCTTAGAGGGAGCATTGCACGGGGCTGCCCCTGAGTGTTTCAAAGCTGCAGCTGGTATAGGATGCTATGTCCAGTACGCTGAATGGAGCAGGTCACAGGGACCACGTTACTCAGGTCTTGTTAAACCGATGCTGCCACCCAATTAGCTTCCAGACCCAATTCAAGATGGTAACATTGACCGCTGAAGCCCTGAATGGCTTGGGACCAACATACTTTAAGGACTGCCTCCTCCCACATCCACCTTCTCGAAGAACGGGGTCATCTTCTGAGTCCCTTCTCTGGGTGCCCTCACCGTCGGAGGCTAGAGGGGTGGCGACCCCAGAAAGGGCCTTCTTGGGCGTAGGACCAAAGTTATGGCATCCTCTCCCCAGGGGGATCTGTCCCTCCCCTTCTATCGTTTCCTTCCAGAAGAGGGTGGAAACTTTTCTGTTTTGTTTGGCGTTCCCTCACTGACCCCTCCTTCCCGTATGCGTGTTTTAACTGTGTGTGTGTTTTGTTTAATTGTGCTTTCTTTTTAACACTACGGATTCCTGGTTTGTTTTAATGTTTTTTATTGTTTGCCACCTCGGAAACCCTAAACTGGGTGGAAAGGCAGCATAACGGTGTTTTAATTAACATTACAAATGCAATAAGTAAAAGTTAAGCTGCAACGTATGTGGGACAATAGGTAGTTTTAAAATAAATAAATAAAACTATTTACTGTTTTTAACATTAGGCCTACCCCACCAACTTGCCACTGCTGTGGCCTCACAAATAACTCCACAAAGGTTACTAGCCCAGCTGCCTGTGCAGCCCCACGCAAGTCACTTGGCAGACTTCTGTAGCTCGGGGGGAATAAATAATCCGTTCACAACCAGTGGATAAAACCTTCCATACGGATTAGCCTAGATGTAATTCATACTCGCCAAACTCAAAGACACACAGATGGCAATTTAATCACAGGATAGTTTCACCTCCAGATGATAAAGAAAGCAAAATATGCAGCCTTCTCTTATGTATCTTGCCCACCCACCCCCAACTCTCCTTGAAGAACCTGAGAACTCGGGACCTCGGGACCTGCCCCCCACACCTGATTCTCAAGCGATGCCTTCAACAGAGCTGCACTCAGTGTTACGGAAAGGAAGCCGAGAGTGTTGTCAAATGTTTCAAGGGCCTCTCAACCCTTCCATGACTTCGGGGAGGGTGGGGTGGGGGTCAAGCCTCACCACGGGCGTGGATCTTCTGGCAGAGTTCTTCCGTGCGCCGGTGGATCTTGTCAGAGACCTCCACGACCCGGGAGACGGCCGCCTTGGAGAACTCCATGCGCTCCTGAAGCTGCAGCTCAATCTCTTCACTGCTGCTGCTGGCCAAGGTAGCCAAGAAGGAGAGGGCCGGCTCATTCAGCACGAGGCCGCCAGGTTTCCAGGAGGTAGGAGGAGTAACGGGGGACAGGATTGTCTCTGGAGGGACCAAAAGAGTTGTGTCAGGGCCAACAGGAAAAAGGGAACGGCCCCTCGTCCGACCCTGCCCAATCCCTCAGTGCAAGAAACTCAGCGCACCTCTCCTCTCCGGCCCTTCCTGCCCTAGGACAGACACGCTCTCTGACTCCGCCCCCGTGGCATCCAGCCTGGGGTCCTCCGGAGGCTGCCCGCAATCTCCATCACAGCGTTTCAGTAGTCCTTGCACTGTGTCATCCAGCTGGAGGAAGGAGATAGGAAACAGAGTTTGGAGAAAGGAAATGTGGGAGAAGATACAGGATGCTGGACTTGAGCGTGTGTCAAGGCAATCTAGATGCAGAACTATGGATACCAGCTATGGATACCAGCTTCACAACCTGGCCCCAGGAAACCCTGTTTAACCCCTCTGCTGGTTTCCTAAGGAAGGCAGCCCCATCTCATCAGATCACTGAAGCTAAACAGGATGGGCCCTGAGCAGGGCTTTTTTTGTAGAAAAAGTCCAGCAGGAACTCATTAGCATAACAGGCCACACCCAGCAGCAGAAACTCATTAGCATATTGGGCCACACCCCTGATTGCACCGCTCATTAGCATATTAGGCCACACCCCCGTGTTACCAGAAGTGTGGTCATCCAGCCACACCCACCTTTTGATTCTTATTCTGTTTACCTTGTTTGTTGTCAAAACCCAGGGCTTTTTTTGTTGCAGGAACTCCTTTGCATGTTAGGCCACACACCTCTAATGTAGCCAATCCAAATGAGTTTCTACTGCTGGGTGTGGCCTGTTATGCTAATGAGTTCCTGCTGGGTGTGGCCAACTTGGAAGCCAGCCGGAACTCCGTTCCTGTGCGTTCCTGCCCAAAAATAGCCCTGGCCCTGAGTAGCACTGGGATGGAAGATCACTGGGGAATTCCAGGGTTGCCACAGAGAGGCAGGCAAATTCCAAACCACCTCTGTACACTTCCTGCTTTGCACACCCTATGGAGTTGCCATAAGGTGGCTGTGACTTGGAAAAAAGGACCAGTGATCAAGCTCTTATCTGTGACGTTCAGGCCTAGGTGTCAGAACCCACAGCCAACAACGAAGTACACGCATTCAGGAACGGTGATACTTTTATTGCAGAGCTATAGATGCAGTAACATAAGCACTGTTAAGAATGGCAGCGGCCCCATGGGCATAATAGGATATAGGGTATTCGTATGCACCTCCCCCCCAATGGCACTGGCCAATTAGGCACCCTCCCGCGCGCGGGATAAAGCTTGGAGACCGTTAGGTACCTAAAGCTGAGAACCAACACTCTCCCACGGCACCTAGGAGAAACCCAGACAATACAACTCCCTCCTGCACATCTGTATAGATAAGCATTTCGGCGCAATGCAGAACAAGCACAGAAAGGAATGCAGGAGCAATTAACCAGACATAGACTGAGCTCCCCAACCCCCATGGCAGCGTAGCTGACACTAGGAACTTCAGGGCAAATCATCAGCCGGGGGGAGGGGCCCGGACCTGCTTCCAGTAGCGGTTGACGATCAGGAGAGTGGCATCGTCAGTGGCCTGCCTCTTCTCCAGTTTCTCGATGCGCTCGCGCAACTCGTCCTCAAAGGCCTGCCGTTGCTCCAGGCGCTCAGCTAATTTCTTGTTCTTGAACTGGAGCACCTTGAGGTCCATCTCCTCCTGCAGAAAAGAAGCCTGTCACTGGGATTAAATCCACAGCCCAACTCTCTGCCTCCCCCTTTAGCATTTCTACTCACAAGGTATTAGATCAGCATCCCCATTACGTAACCCCAAACCCTCACCTGCAAAGCGTATTAGTCACCCCGTGGCCATGCTCAAATGTTTCTACTCAAATCCTCAAAAAATAAACCAAGAAAAAAGGTCATAGATATGGAAACAGTACAGTCTGAGTTGCTGAGTTCTGCATTTCTTATTAGCATATCATTCGCATCCTACATCATGTTAGTGATGGTCCCTGGATTGAGAGCAGTGCCAGCTGGTCTTTTAACGGTAAGGCAAATATACGGCACACAAAAAATGGATCTGAGCACCCTGTTACAAGGGTGAGGTTGCAAAGACCTTATCTATCTTTGGCTTCCTGGGCTTTCAAATACATTAATAGCAGGAAAATAAGACCTCAGACAATCGTTTGAGTGATGCAACCTACCACTACCTCTATCAAACCTGTCTCTTTTGACTTGGGAGATGTCAGAATTTTTTCCTTCTTTTTTTGCATGCTCGTGAAAAAGCCTGACAAACATTTCAGATTCCCTGGCACTGGCATCTCATTTCAAGTCATCACCCTGACACAGGCCTGAAGAAATACTTCAGATACCCTGGTGGTGACATCCAGTTCCTAGGCAACCACATGCCTAGAATTTTTCTGGCTGGTTCCGTTATGTTTCTCAGTGCTTGCCTAACGTCCCATCAAAGCGGGTCACTTGTTTAAAAGGCCAGAGAGCATACTCACGAGGAGTCCCAGCATTTCTTTCCAAAACAGGAAACTAAAACAGAAATCAGACAGACTTCACCCCCTCCCACACACACACCCCTCATCCCCAGGGCCTTACCGTGGAAGAAATGCCCCCCAGCCGGATGGGTTCAATGAGGGTGGTGGTGGTCTTCTCTTCCCTGTTGGCCTTCTTCTCAGGGGGACCTGAGCCCCCATCGCCTGCCGCCCTCTTGCTTCCCGGCCCCGACATGGTGACTTGAAACGGTGGGGGAGAGCAGAGGACTCAGGCAGGCAGCCAAGGAGACAACTCCTCAGCTAAAATGGAGAAAGAGAAAAGGGTGGGTGGGTGTCGAGAGGTGGTTGCCTATCAACAGAAGGACACGCATCACAACAACCTAATACTACCCCCAAGGTATGAAGAAGACTTTGCTTGCCCCAGTTCTAGCGACAAAAGGGGGGGAAAGGAGGGAGTTAAGAACACAAGCAAAAAATGGAGGGCAGCACAACTGTGTGAATCGCTGCAATGGCAGGGTTAGCCGATGAAGGGAGGGGGGAACTGCAGACAGGAGGCCGGCCTCTTCCCCCTCCGTCCTGTGCATTTGTGTAGAAATGGCAGGATGAAAGGAAATGTGGGAGAAGATACAGGATGCTGGACTTGAGCGTGTGTCAAGGCAATCTAGATGCAGAACTATGGATACCAGCTATGGATACCAGCTTCACAACCTGGCCCCAGGAAACCCTGTTTAACCCCTCTGCTGGTTTCCTAAGGAAGGCAGCCCCATCTCATCAGATCACTGAAGCTAAACAGGATGGGCCCTGAGCAGGGCTTTTTTTGTAGAAAAAGTCCAGCAGGAACTCATTAGCATAACAGGCCACACCCAGCAGCAGAAACTCATTAGCATATTGGGCCACAC
>NW_015166485.1:227680-235583 GCF_001447785.1 Gekko japonicus | reverse complement strand
CTGCTGGGTGTGGCCTGTTATGCTAATGAGTTCCTGCTGGGTGTGGCCAACTTGGAAGCCAGCTGGAACTCCGTTCCTGTGCGTTCCTGCCCAAAAATAGCCCTGGCCCTGAGTAGCACTGGGATGGAAGATCACTGGGGAATTCCAGGGTTGCCACAGAGAGGCAGGCAAATTCCAAACCACCTCTGTACACTTCCTGCTTTGCACACCCTATGGAGTTGCCATAAGGTGGCTGTGACTTGGAAAAAAGGACCAGTGATCAAGCTCTTATCTGTGACGTTCAGGCCTAGGTGTCAGAACCCACAGCCAACAACGAAGTACACGCATTCAGGAACGGTGATACTTTTATTGCAGAGCTATAGATGCAGTAACATAAGCACTGTTAAGAATGGCAGCAGGGGGGGGTAACAGAGGGAAGCCCACCAACCGAGGGAGGGGCTCCCCTCTCTCTCTCTCTCTCACCTGCCCAGGCGTCCCCTCCCCCCCATGCGACGCCTCCAACCAGAAACACCAGAGCAGTTACTGCGCATGCTCTCGAGTAGCCATTCGCAGGCCCACCCTCAGCCGTCAGCGCTAACCAGACCCTTCGCCCCCAGCTCACTCCAAGGCGCATGCGCAACCGCACCCAGACGAGGCCGCCAGTGCTTTTCTATTGGCCAAAAGCGACACCGTGGGCGGGCTCATCCCCCTGCGAATCGTTCGGGCGGAAGACGGGATAGATTGGACGAGGATGGGGTAAAGACCGAGATGGTTGGCGTTTGTGATTGGTCACCGCTAGCTGAGGCTCTGTGATTGGTTCGCTCTGCGTCCCCGTGGTAGCTCCGCGTAGAGACGGATGAAGAAGTGACCTCGTTTTCCACCGCTAAATATATATAAGGCTTGCAAGACCTAGAACGATACCACTCTGAGATTATAGCCGGTAGCGTAATTTAGCTTTTTTCCTGGAAAGTTCCGCTGCATGTCACTTTTTCCCCCCCAATCTCTTTGGTAGTTCGCTCTTGCTCCCTCAACTACTAAAGAGAAGCTTCAATATTGAGTAGTGCGCGTGCGCATTACTCGTTTCCCGACCCCCTTTCTGCGTTGCCCATTCTGATTCGGCAAATATAGATTGAATTCCGATTGGCTGAAGCCGGGGTTGCCATGACAACGGGTGCTTGTTCCCGTCCGGGTCTCCTGGGCAATCAGCGATGGGTCCCGAATCCCTCCAACAGGTGAAAGAGGCGGGGCTTTAATGAATATACAGATTTGACAAACGTGTCGAAGGCCAAAATTCAACAGGTGCTGCTGCGGAGGCACGAACCCCGCTTCACCTGTTGAATGCCGCAGCTGAGAAAGTCTCTGAGTGGAAGGGGACTTCGGAGACTGAGTGCGGTTTGGCTACTAGCTGGAGTGGAAAAATTTCATTACGAATAATAAAGTCCAAATCCGTATGATATGTTCCATTAAGACCAGCACCATGTGGTGTTAGTTTGATTGGCCTTAATAAGAGGGTCTGTATAGATGTTGATTTGTTTGTTTTACCTGGTTTATAGAATGCCTTTCTCACAAAATGGATTACACATAGGCAGGGATTTTGCTGTGATCCCAGAGGCTGTTTGATGGACTGAATTATTTTCATCATCTCTTGTAGGCTTCCTTGAGTCTCAGTGAAAAAGATGGGCTACAAGCGAGGTTATCAATAATATTAACTTGGGGGGGGGGGTCTCTTTTCAGAATACCGTAATAAAGAACAGTTGATGTTTGAACCATTCTGTACATAAAACACATTCTCGCTTTTAGTGTGGTGGTTTTGCACTGCCTTTAGAGTGCATGCAGACTGTTCCCTGCCCTGCTTTCATGAATCCGGACTTTTGTTGTCAGCTCCCTCTGGCATTCTAACGGGCATGTAGTTAAGAGGGTCAGAGCAGTATCTGAGAGACCCAGGTTTAAATTTTCACTCATGCCCTTGGGCCACACACATTCTCAGCCCGACCTATGTGAGGGACACTGTGAGAATAAAATGAAGGTGATGAGAATGATGTACGCTGTTTTGGATGCCCATTGGGGATAAAGATGAATTAATGAATTAATTAATTAAATAAATCAATAGAGGCCCCGGTCACACAGCAAAGTTGCCGCGGGAGAGGCACGGGAGTCCCGCGGATTTTCCAGGTGCGATCTCACTCCAAGATCTGGGAAGCGCAGTGCTCCCGTGGCGAACCCGTGGCTCCCCGCCAAAGGTGCGGAGTTAAAAACTAGAACCTACGAGGTACTAGTTTCCTGAAACTGCGGGCCAAGAAGGGCGGGCGTCTGATCGTGTTCCCGGTGGACTTACATGGCATCCGGTGCCCGCCGCTGTTCGTCTCCGCAGGTTGCGCAACAGCGCCCAACAACGCATGTGCACAAAAAGCGATTGCTAGTGCGATCGCGCCGCGCGGCTTCTGTGCCGCGCTGCAGGATACCCGTCTGATCGGAATTTCCCCCGAACCACGAGACCTCGACCGGGACGTGTGCTTGGGCAGCCGTGCGTTAGTCTCCTCCGGGGCAATTAGCCACGCCTCCCCCCCGCGATATTCGGCCCGTGTGACCGGGGCCAGAATTTGTTAAAATGGTCATGGTGGGGAGTCTTATGGGTGCCTTAAAAACTAGCACTTTTCTTGTGTCGCACAATCAGTCTATCTGTTAGTCTTTATGATACCATAAGCCTTTTGATTTGTTTTACCAGTCTAACATGGCTAGCCTCTGGAAATGTAATTTCTTTAGTTAGAATTATATTATAATAATAAAATTCAAGTGTCTGTTGCAGTAGATCTGGACTAGAATCTGAGAGAACCAGATTCATTTCGTTGTTCAGTCATGAAAGCTCACTGGGCAGTTACAGCAAATCTTTCTCAGTCTATCCTACCTCACAGGGTGATTGTGAGGATAAAAGGGATAACTTCCATATCACCATCTTGAGTTCCTTGGAAAATACACAGAGAATGAGGAACATGTAATGGGCATATGGCTGCCTAGATTTCATTCATGAGGAGGAGGAGATTGGATTTATACCCCGCCTGTCACTCAGAGTCTCAAAGCGGCTTACAAACTCCTTTCCCCTCCCCTCCCCACAACAGACACCCTGTGAGGTAGGTGGGGCTGAGAGAGCTCTGACAGAAACTGCTCTTTTTCAAGGACAGCTCTTATCAGAGCTACGGCTTGCCCAAGGTCATCCAGCCAGGTGCAAGTGGAGGAGTGGGGAATCAAACCCGGTTCTCCCAGATTAGAGTCCGCGCACTTAACCACTACACCAAACTGAGGAAGAGCCCTGTCAATCCAAACATTTTTCTTGGAGAAATGCCTGGTCCTGTCAGGCTGACCTGGAAGTGATCATCCTCAGACATGTGGTGGCTTTAGAATATCCCTGAAGTTTACTATACTGAGAAAACTGATTACATTTTTTCTCTTTCTTTCAGCCTCAGCAGCACAAAGCAAAGATATGCATGTGGTAAGTGGCATCCCTTTGCCTTCCGGTGGAAGTACCAATCCCGCTCCAGAGACAGATGCAGTTTAGTTTGTGCAAAGGGAGCCCCTGCCTTTTGGTGGTGTTGGGCCTCTGATACACTCAGGGGGCTGCCTGTGTACGTTAACATTGTACAGGTAGGACAAAGTTTGAGTTTCAGGCGCGCACGCACACACAAACACATCTTCAGGTACAAAGAACTGTGCGTGCACACGAAACCTTGAATAAAACTTTGTTGGTCTTAAAGGTGCCACTGGACTCAAACTTTGTTCTGCTGCTTCAGACCAACACGACTGCCTACCTGGAACTGTCTAGGTAAGGTTGGCAACCTGTTCATACTTGCTTGTTTTTCTTTTTCTTCTTTTGCAGGAAATATCTGGATGTTCACTCCATGGATCTCATTGACAAGACCCAAAGCACCGATGAGCTGAAGAGGTGATAGAGTTATAGCTCTCACAGCAGGAACCCCCCCCTCCCAAAAATATAAAAATACAAAAATGTGTGTGTGTAATAAGCTAAACTAGTGAGTTATTGGATGGGAGACTACCAAGGAAGTCCAGGGTTGCTATGCAGAGGCAGGCAATGGGGGCAAATCTCCTTTGTACATCTCTTGCGTTGAAACCCTGCGGGGTCAGCATAAGTTGGCTGCGACTTGACAGCATTTTCTACCGCAATACATGTGTTTGTCCATACAAATGCAAAACCTGAAATTGTTCATATACAGCCCAGTGCATAACAGAGAAATATAGCATACAGAAAAATCTGTGACTTCCTGCTAAGGTAAAGGTTCCCTTGCTCGAAAGCCAGTCGAGTCCGACTCTAGGGTTGCGGTGCTCATCTCCGTTTCAAAGCCGAAGAGCCAGCGCTGTCCGAAGACGTTTCCGTGGTCATGTGGCCGGCATGACTAAACACCAAGGCGCACGGAACGCTGCTGACCTCCTGCTAGCCCTATACAAAATGCAGGTTTGCGCACTAATTTTTCACACTCTAGTCAGGTCACAACTTCAGCCGTGTATACAGAGTCCTATTCGGGTGTCTTAAGCAGCAACAGCAGCCTTTATCCCCGGAGGCAGGCACAGGAAGCGTGTCTTCTTCAGGTTGGGTGGTCCCACAAGCACAGAGCAGGGATCCAGTGCTTGAGGAATCCCTATTTTCCTCAACACAGTCCTTTTGAGAGCGTGAGATTCAGTCTTCCAAGGAACCTGTACACCCAGTGAAAGGCCAGGCGACTCATCCACTTCCTTGACCCTTACTCATGCTTTACAGTAGCATGATACGTGATATTAAATCCTTTGCAGTGTGATAAACACTGGTTTATTTAAAGACCAGTCTTTCAGCAATACTAATGACGTGAGAACAGAACATCACATCACTTCCTGTGGATTAAAACTTCTGATAGCCCCGCAGGGGGAAATGATGAAATGAAAGGGCTGGACCCAGTTCCCGGAGAAGGGAGTTGCCAAGACTAGGCGCTGCAGTTGAGACAGCCCCGTCCCAGGCGCTGTAGGATCTCACCTCAGCTAAAGTGGCCATCAGAAGCCCTCGAGGCTCAGGTAGGTTCGGGTGGGCAGAGGTGGTTCTTCAAATATCACAAACTCTGCTGCGTAGCACAGACTTATTGGCACTCTTTTTAATCTTGGATCTAAACCGGGGCAGCACCAAGAGTTCTGTGAATGGACGTCCCAGCCATTTCCCCCCTTCGATCGCAGGTACACAGGGGTTTAGTTTAGACTGGGTTAATAGCACAAAGGGGAGGGGGCTCAGGGTCCCCTCCTCACCTTTCCCCCCGCGGCATCACTCGTTGAGCTGCCGTTTGCCCCCGTGGGGTAAATATTGCCACCGTTACAGGCGCTAACCAGCTTCATTAAGGCAGGGAATGGTCTGTGTTTTTTGAAATCGGATTTGAATTTTATCTGGTAGCCCTAGACTCTGCTTCCTGCATTCCCTTACCCCTTGAGCCTGCAAGGGGGGTCCCCCGCCAACCTCCTACACAGAAATGAATGCAGAGTGGAGATGCGCGTGTCGCATCTGAAGCAGCGGGCTCTAGTCTTCCCAAGCTCGTGGTGGGGAAGTGCCGTCAAATTGCATGGCCAGCTGAGGGCAGCCCATCGGGTTTCAAGGCAGAAGACGTGGAGAGGGGGTGGGGTGTGCCATTGCCTGCCTCTGGCTCCCTCGGTGGCCTCCCATCGGATGGTGCTGGCCAGGGCTGAGCCTGCTTAGCTCCCCAGATCTGATGAGGCTGCTGGGCCATCCCGGTCGGGGCTCAAAAGCTCAGGCTGGAAGGAAAATGCAGCGAGCCTCCAAGACGCTGCAAGACCCCTGCTTGCTTTTGCCACGCCAGGAGAACACGGCGAGCCCTATGGAATCGTGCAGGGACCCCATCAGTACTTGTTGTGTGTTTCCCCAAGGATAAGCAGGAACTCCGTGGAGCCATTTCATTTGGAGAAGAAGGCGTGCGGGAAAGACGGGACCTCCTCTGCCCTTGACGCTGCAGTCCTCCTGATCCAAATGGAGCTCCTACACGCCTGCTTATCTAGACAGGGAAACTGCTCGGGACTCCATTTGTGGGGCTTCCAGAATCGCATCTAGTTGGGAACCGGACAAACGTCTTCGCCTAGGATTTCCAGTCTCCAGGCAGCACCTGGAGATCTCCTAGGACAGTTGATCTCCAGACAACAGAGATCAGGTCCCTTGGAGAAAATGGCTGCTTTGGAAAGTAGACTTTGGCGTTATACCCTGCTGAGGTCCCTCTCTTCCCCAAACCCCACCCTCCCCAGGCTCTACCCCCCCAAAACCTCCAGGTGTTTCCCAACCCAAAGCTGGCACCCTGTCTTTACTCCAAGGAGCTGGGTACAACAGATCACAATGGCTACAGCCCTTCAAAACACACATCTGCACTCGATAGCCATTTTATCCACATGCAGTGCTCACCGGCAGCCCTCTGCAGATTTACTTGGAAGTAAGTTCAAGGAGCTGTGGTGGCTCAAGTGGTTAAGACGCTGAACTGCAGGCTGTGGAAGGTCAGTAGTTCAGCAGTTCGAGACCCAGGGTGCTGCAAGACGGAGTGAGCTCCCGTCTCTAGTTCCAGCTCCTGCCAACCTAGCAGTTCGAAAGCAAGACATTGCAAGTAGATAAATAGGTACCACTTCAGTGGGAAGGTAACAGCGTTCCGTGCGCCTTTGTGTTTAGTCATGCCGGCCACATGACCACGGAAACGTCTTCGGACAGCGCTGGCTCTTCGGCTTGGAAACGGAGATGAGCACCGCAACCCTAGAGTCGGACTCGACTGGCTTTCGAGCAAGGGAAACCTTTACCTTTACTTTTTTAAGCTCAAGTAGGACGGACTTTTCTATTACTGTGGTAGGAACAGGCTGTAGAGGACAATAAAAAGACCCCAAGTAGGGAGAGAGCTGTCATGCAATCTTGAACACTGTTAACCAACATCACTGTCATAGCTGCATGGAGCGCTAGGTACTGTGAATGAAGCTACCAATAATATTCAGTGCACACGGGTTTAGAGAGACTTCAACCATCTGACCAGTAGTAAAACCAAAAGTCAGTAATCCCTGCTGTTTTCAGTGATTTCAGCTGTGTACAGCCATTGCAGTAGATTGTGCAAAACTATGGCAGACTCTCATCAGTAAGAGGACCAGGAAAGGGGAGGCTGGAAGAATTCTGCATTAAAAGCAGCACACGCCCGTAACGATTCCTTCCCTGTTCCTTCCTCTCGGCCAGTCTCCTCTCCGAGCTGCTCAGCCTGCAGGATTTCCAATCCAACCCACGCTCCGCCATCTTGCTGGATCTGTACTTCTACTCCATCCAGTTCTGCCGGCAGCAGGGGTTCAACCGGGAACAGACCTCGGCTTTCGTCTCCATCGTGAAGGACACGCACGAGGCCTGTGTGGGTAAGGAGTCAAAATGCCACTGGAGGGGATGGAGGACTAGGAGAGGCTATATTAAGAGCCGTCTGTGGGATGGCCAGGACTCAGAGGACTCCCGTCACTAAGCGCGGAAGATTCTGCAGGCCAGGGCGAAGTGGTGCTATACCTTGTGGCTAATAGCCACTGATGGACTTCTGCTCCATATGCTTATCTAATTCCCTTTTGAAGCCGTCCATGCTTGTAGCCGCCACCACCTCCTGTGGCAGTGAATTCCAAGTGTTCCAATTCCAACTCCCATCACTGAGTGCGGAAGATTCTGCAGGCCAGGGCCAAGTGGTGGGAGGCTGGAACCCCATCCTCCCCCTATTATCTAGCCCGGGTGCCCGTGGCTCTAGACGACAGCCCGCTCCCCAGTCTCAGCCCCGTGTGCAGTACCATAAGGAAACAAAGCAGTGCCAGTGATCCCAAGCGACAGGGCAGCAGAGGGAGAACGAGGACCAGTGGACCTTCTGGCCACCAGCTGAGAACTGGGCTGTAGGGA
>NW_015166485.1:219712-227351 GCF_001447785.1 Gekko japonicus | reverse complement strand
ACCCGAGCTGAACACGAGAGGCCGCGGGAGGAAGGGGATCCTCCACTGACCCCCGATGCTTCCCCCCCACCCCTGCAGAGACACCGCTGCCGAACGTGGAGGAATGCTACAACTATTTCACCGAACTGGTTTTCTGCCACTCCATTCGGGTGAGTGCCCTCAGGCCGGGCCAGGCAGGGAAGGCCGAGGTGGTGGGAGCCAGCCGAGACCCTCCACGACAATGCCCACTTGGGGGAAATAATGGCCTCCTCCCGCCCACCTCCTTTCCCGTTCCTTCTGCAGAGGCCTCCCTTCAGCATCGATCTCTTCAGTCAGGACCAGCTGGTGCTCATAACCGATTACGTGATCAACACCTACTTCCGACACTTCAAACTTTACAAATATGCTTTCACTCCGCAGGTAAAGCCCTCTCTCCAGTCACCCCAGAGGGTGCGGGGGGGGGGGCCTCCTGTCTTCCTTCTTCAGCGTGGGAGGCGGGCGGCACTGGCTTCTAGACATGCGGTGCCACAAGTTATGTAACGTTGCCCCCAACACAAGTCTCTGACCCTCGAGGGGACAGCAGAAGGGCTTCATAGCATGAGGCTACAGAACAACGGACCAAGGAAATCAACAGATTAGGTTATAAGAGGAGTGAGAGTTCTTGTTTGTATGTAAAAGGTCAAGGAAAAATTAGTTATCAGCATTATATTTGTTGTTGAGAAAATCGGAATTCTTTTATGTTCCCTTTCCCCTTTCCTTATGTCTGTCTTGTTTTCTATGTCGATGTTTGTGCATGGCGTTAAGGGTTTTTTGTATGCCTTCTAGTTTTATTTCTCTAATAAAAAATTAAATCCAAAACCGATAGTGTAGAGTAGCCCTCCTGTCTCGCAAACGTGCCCTGAATCCACTATCTCCTTCCTACTCTAGGTGCGGTTGGATATATCCTTCTCCTACATTGGGATGCCAGAGCCCAAAGAGGAAGGTAAAACCACCTTTTGAACCTGTAGCGCTTCTACACCCTCCTTAGCAGGGTAAGAGACGGAAGATCCCCGGAGGGTCTCGGTCATCCGCAACCACAACGCTTCATAGGAGGACAGGAAATACCTCCACGTATGCAGCTGCTTTATGCAAAGTCAGTCAGTCCTTCTAGCTCAGCACGCTCTCTGTGCTGACTGGCATTGGCTGTCCTAGGTTTCAAGCAGAGAGAGGTCTTGCCTGGCACTCGCTGAGATCTTTTCAGTGGGAGATCCCAGGGCCTGGATATGGGCCTTCCACAGGTAATGCCTGGGCACTCCCCATTTTGGGATATGACTGTTCCTTCTTAGAACTGGGCCGCAAGGAGTTAAAGGTGTTGGTTTTGACCTTTGAACCCTACATGGCTTGGGACCAGGGTAGCTGAAGGACCATCGCAGGTAGAGGTCCTCCTGACTGTTCCGTTGACCAAAGGTACACAAGAGCAGGCCTTTTCAGTGGCAGCCCCACAATTCTGGAACAACCTCCCACAGGAGGTGTGCCCGGCCCCCTCGTTCTCTGATGTTTAGGAGGCATCCCCAGACAGTCTGATTTATGGCACTTGATTAGCTCTTCTGTCCACCAGCACTTTCAAAGTATGATATTAACCAGTGGTTTTTACGTAGTTCATGATTTACACTGCAAGCTGCCTTGAGTGCCTATAAAACAGAAAGGTGGCACATACATGTTTTAAACGTATAGTCGTACGAGGGCCGCACAGCTTCAGGCTTGGATGAATGAAGGCTCCCACCATCGCATGTCTGCAGCTCAGGGACGGTTCCGTTCCCCCTTCCCACCTCCCCCCTCCCAAGCCTTTCCCCTTTGTAATGATTTCATGTTTAACTGTGTGTGTGTGTGTCTTTAAAAGTTTGGTTGCATGCCTGTGTGATAGTCTAGTGTGGTTGAAACAGGCAAGTGGTGTGATTGGTGAGTGACAGAGAGGGGGAGGGGTTTTGGAAGTGATGCTGTGTGGAGGATATGTATGTCTATCAGGAGTGAGAGAGATTTGACAGGTGATGAAGACAGTTCATAACTCATTAGCATATGCCACACCCCCTGACATCAGGGGCCCGGCAGTGGACCTGCAAGGCCGGCGGGAGTGGGAGGAAGCCCTGCCAAGGCCCTCCCTGGCCCCAGGCAGGCAGGGGTGGGGAGAGGCAGGGAGGAAGCAACTTACCCTCCCTCTTCTCCTGCCTCCTCCTGGCTGAATGAGGGCTGGAAGCGGGGGGCGGGGCTTCGTCGTGGTCCCTGCCCCCCCGCACCTCACTGCGATCTCCCCCGAATCGACCTCTGCACATACTGTTTACATTGTTCTACCCTCGTGTTTATGCTTTATTTAAATAAATCCTATTTCATTCAAGTCTGCCAGCTCTGAAAGAAATAAGTCTCAGGAAACACATAGACCCTCATGAAAGCCTAAAACCCTCGACCAACCTACCCAGAAATAGAGAAAGCATAAAGGTTTGGAAATCCTTTTTAAAATTTCCTGGTGGCAGCCGGATATATACAGTAAAATAAAACATAAAGAACACTTTTAAAGTAAAACCAGACCTCCCCAGTTAAGGGGTCGTCACACCCTTCCTCTCTCCTACAGCAGCAGAGCCGGCTGAGGGGACGGAGCCTCCCTTGTCGCCTCTGCAGGAGGAGAGCGAGGAAGCCGCCACAGCCAAGGAAGGTAAGAATGCAGGGGCGGCTCGGAGCCCCCAATGCCACACCTGTCTTTGCAGGGGCTTGGCTTCACCCCCTCGGGCATCCAGGGGGCCCTCTCTCACCCCGCCCCCCCTCCTCTCTAGACCCCACGGCCGCCCTGCGGGAGTACATCTCGGCCCAGCTCAACCAGGAGCTGGGCCAGCTGCGGCTGTTGGTGGAGCAGCGCCTGCGGGCCACGGAGGAGCAGTTCAACAGCCGGCTGGTGCCGCTGGAGAAGGGGCCCAGTGCCAGCAAGGGGCCCGGCAAGGGCAAGAAGAAATGAGCCGGGAGGAAGGAAGAATAAATATTTTGAGAGCAGGACGGTGCCTTCTTTTTTTCTGGGCATGGTAGAGGTTGCAAAGAACCACCACCCCAAAGCCTTCTGTTGCACATCAGAAGTAGTTGGTGGCCGGAGATCTCTTGCTGTTACGAGTTCCAATGTTCCCTCTAAGCTGTGGAGTCTTGTGAGCAAAAATTCTACTTTTTGAGCTACTGGCATTAAAGTTGCGAGTGAGCGATTTGGGTACTGCATAAATTAGCCTGCTCTGGAGCCCTCCTTCCCAAGCTAAGACAGAAATGTGTGAGCCGGAGGCTAAAAAACTGTGAGCTAGCTCACCCTAACTCAGCTCAGAGGGAACCCTGGTTACGACTGATCCTCAGGCAACCGAGGTCAGCTCCCCTGGAGAAAAATGGCTGCTCTGGAAGGTGGACTCTACGACATTGTACCCTGTCGAAGTCCCTCCCCTCCCCAAACCCCGCCCTCTTCAGGCTCCACCCCTAAAATCGCCAGGTATTTCTTAACCCAGAGCTGGCAACCTTGATCAGAAAGGAGGAAGGTTTGCCAAACTGTGACCAAATGAGGGCAGCATTCGGCTTCTCAGTATCAAGGACTGCAAACGTTGCTCCTTATTCTTCCTCCCCCTCTCTTGATTATTTGATCTTCTTCACTGTTTTTTGTTTCCTCCCGAACTCGCACTTAAAGCATTCAATTAAGAGTGATGCGAGAGATGGGTTTTAGAAGTGTGATGTACTTTAGGCGATGGTCCCCTACAGAATGACTAAGGAAAGGCTGCATTCCCTGGGAATGTTTTCTTAAAACATTATGGAGCTTTCCAGACAGCCAGTCGCTGTTTGGGATCCAGACCATTTCCTGGAGGGAGAGCTCTTTTAGGACTTCTGCACCAAAAGCCCCCCCTCCCCCAATACTCAACATGGCAGGGGCACAGGCCCCTATTGGCCAGTGCCCATGATGACACATTCGGCTAGACAGACTGCCAAAGGTGAAGGGGCTCCTCCTTAAGGTTAGTTTGGCTCAGCAGAATTTACATCCTCTGTTTTCAAGCTGAAGGGCCCCCCCCCTCCAGCACCCAGCGCATCCTGTCCCCACACTCCCTTCGCTCACTGCACTCCCTTTGCCCTAACTGCCTTGTGTACCCTTTAGGATTGCTTGGTGCCACTGGAAGAGTCATCTCTCTATCCTCCGGTTCCATTCCCAACACAGAGCATCCCCTCCCTTCCTTTCTGGGAATGATCAGACACCAGTTTCCTCTGTTTTCAAGCTGAAGGGCCCCCCCCCTCCAGCACCCAGCGCATCCTGTCCCCACACTCCCTTCGCTCACTGCACTCCCTCTGCCCTAACTGCCTTGTGTACCCCCTTTGGGATTGCTTGGTGCTACTGGAAGAGTCATCTCTCTATCCTCCGGCTCCATTCCCAACACAGAGCACACACACGCCCCTCTCCTTTCTGGGAATGATCAGACACCAGTTTGGGCCACAGTTCCATTTTTATTCTAAAGAATGACATGAATAGAGGTGGGGGATACAAACATAGAAACACACAGAAGGGCTCAGCCCAGTTCCCTTGAACAGAGAAGCAGCGGGCTGCAGTGTCTGGTCCTGGTTCCCTCCTCCCACCCCCTCTTGGCCCCCCAGCCAACTAACACTGCCCGGACATGATGCCAGTTCACACGGCAGTAGGGGGATTCGGCAGCTGGAAGGGGTGAGAAGCAGGGTACCTCCTCGCTGTGGGAAGAGATGTGGAAAAAGACCCTGCAGCGCAGAATTAGAACCCCTCCCTCCCCCCGTAGCCACCCCAATTCTCTGTAACCCTACCATCTCAAGCAATACGGACACTCTGTGTTCTTGGCTCCAGGCAGATCTAAGGGCCCTCGCTCCTGCCAGCCGCACACTCAGGACCCCATGATCCTGAAGGCAAGGTCCCGGGTTCCCCACACGTTTGGACCCCTTTGCATGCAAGGGCAAATGTCCCCCCTTCCAAGAGGTCTCCACAACTTGCCAGTCCACCGGGTGTGCGTTCTCCAGGCGCCTCCCTCCTCCCTCCTCCACGGACGCCGGAGACCCCGTGATCCCAGTTGTCCCAGGAGCAGCAAACCGCGTCTCTAGTTGGAAAGGTCCTCCGCACCGGCCGACGGGGGCTCCTCTCCCTCCGCACTGAGCAGGACCAGCTGGATGGCCTTGGGGACGTTTTCAAAGAGAGCGGCCCGGTTCTGCTGCTCGCCCTTCTTGACCCAGTGTCCGTAGATGCGGAAGGCACAGGCGTCGATCAGCTTGCGCACCCCCTTGAGCCCGTACGGGTCAGTCAGCAGCAGCTCCTTGGTGACCGGCCGCACCCGTCGGTAGTTGGAGAAGATGCGGATGGCGGCCCGAACGGTCCACGCGGCCACCTGCCACGGGGAGAGGAGGGGATAACCTCAAGCAACACGTAGCGCATGCGGCTTCCTAAGCGGGAAACTAACAAAGGCACGAAAGCTGGATGGGGGAAAAGAGATCTCTCTCTCTCTTTCCATGCTCTTCTCCTTTCCCTCCCCTCCCAACAGAAGAAGAAGGAGAAGAGATTGGATTTATAACCCGCCCTTCACTTGGAGCCTCTGAGCAGCTTACAACAATCTCCTTTCCCTTCCCCTCCCCACAACAGACACTCTGTGAGGTAGGTGGGGCTAAGAGAGCTCTTTTGAGAACTCTTCTTGAGAGAACAGCTCTGACAGAACTTGTGATTGACCCAAGGTCACACCAGCAGCTACATGTGGAGGAGCAGGGAATCGGACCTGGTTCCCCCAGATCAGAGTCCGTGCTCCTCACCCCTACACCAAACTGGAGACATCCCCTTCTTGGGAATTGTTAAGCGCCCGGAACAGACACAGGTTTGGTTTAATTATGAAAGCACAGGGGATAAGAATAGGGAAGGGGAGGAAGATCTCTACAACGTTTGGAAGACCAGTAGGGATTTGTAAACGATTAACTCCTCAGTTTAACTAGCAAGGGGGGTGCATGCAAAACCACCGACAGGAAGGATTCCCATTTTCTGTCGAAGAGGAAAGATCCAGTCAACAAGGGCTGGGAGAGAGAAGACAGCACTGGAGCAGAGACGGAAACCAGGAGAGAAACACACAGGGATGCTGTGCAGTGGGAGAAAACCACAGCCCTACAAGAGTCTGTCCCTTTGCAGCAGGGCTGAATTGGAGCCGTGACTGGCAGACGCCAACAGATTGATGGCTCTGGGGGCGGGGCGAAGGAAATCCAACACAGGGGAGAGGCTTACTCTGAATTTGTGGTAGGGGCTGAAGTGCTGGAGCTCGCGGCTGCCGCAGCGCTGGAAGAACGAGTGCTGGAGCGCCTGCTCAGCCGTCAGACGTTGGGCCGGATCCACCTGCAACAACCGTGAGATCTGCAAGAGACGCGTTAGGAGGTGTTGGGAGGGAGGCAGCTGCGGGCCACGGGTCAGGCAAACGTCATTATAGGGGGGTGAGCCTTTCCACTGAGATCCTGTCACAAACGGCAGAATCTGGCTTTGCTGGATGGGGAAGAGGCGGACTACGCACAGGCTGCCCTAGGTATCGCAGGGTGTGTGACACGAGCTGGGATTCACACCGACCACCTTACCAGGTCCTTCACGGTGTCAGACCGGTCGTCCCATTCTGGAGAACCAAACTGGTAGTGCCCCTCCATGATCATCCGAAGCATCAGCATCTGCTTGCGGTGCCAGAAGGGGGGGGAGCCGGCCAGGAGGGTGAAGAAGATGACTCCGCAGGCCCAGCTGGGGGTGGGAGGGAGAAGAGAGAGAGAGGCCTCTTACGTCCAAAGAACAGGCAAGCGAGAACAGCGTCAGCCTAACCAGCACGGCACACGACTCGCACGGCTGCTTGGAATCTCGACTGTTTCAGAATTTGTTTTTTAGGAGAACGGTACGTTGCCAGTGTTCTGACCCGTCGTGGAGGCAAAACAAGCAGGCCGCTTCCGATGAACTAGGCCTCGCCGGTGCTGACCACAGTCTAGGGCTGGGCACAGGGGGAAAGGAAGGGGAGGGGTTTCGATACCTTTTGGACAGCCTCCTGTCCCCACCATAGGTGCGTTCTGTACCCCAGCACCTCCCACACAAAACAGATCACCTCTCCCTTAGCTTGCCAAGCGTGCCGCAAGTCTCCAGCTTGCCTTCTGGGGCCTCAGAGGGCAAAAACCTGTCAGAGGGTTGTTTTTTTTTAAATGCCAAGTTTGCCCCTTTCGAAATAATTCCCACCCACATTTTGCACGGTCAGCAGTTGCATTTGTATCACCGACTACATGTAGAATACTGTTCCCAGAGTTTAAAATTCTCTTCAAATCATGAGCTCAGGACTCAGAGGAGGCTTAGCTAGAGGGGACAGATGGGCCTAAGAGGCAGAGACATACTGGCACACGTCCCCCAACCCTTCCCGGAATCGAGTCTGAGAGCCTGGTCTCCCCTCCACGTTCCCATCATGGCAAACAGCTTCAGCTCCTGCCTCCCGACAAGCCCTCCTCCACTTCCTTCCCTCCCTCCGAGGACAGGACATAAGGCCACTCACAGGTCCACCTCCTTTCCGTAGCCAGGATGAGTCTCGTCCATGGAGCATTTAAGGATCTCTGGGGCCAAGTAGCCAGGAGTTCCGCAGAGCTCTGTCAGGGGATTGGAGGAAGAAGAAGA
>NW_015166485.1:214218-219452 GCF_001447785.1 Gekko japonicus | reverse complement strand
CCAGCCCCACTTCCCCACCTCCCAGTTTCTCTCCCGGCTCCAGATGGCAGGAGAAGCCGAAATCGGAGAGCTTAATGTTTAGCTGATCGTCCATGAGAATGTTCTCAGGCTTGAGGTCCCGATGGATGATGCTGTTGGCATGAAGGTAGCTCACCGCCTCCAGAAGGGCTCGCATGATGCACCTGCAAGGGAGGAGGCGGAGCCTTATCTGCTGTGGGCCTCCCCCCACTCCTTCCCACATCGGAGGCCCACAGCAGAAAGCGGGCTGGGTCAGCCGGGTTCAAAGTCCATCCGAAAGACCCCTTCTTACCTGGTCTCTTTCTCGCTAAGGGTTACCTTCTCGGTAAGGTAGTCAAAAAGCTCTCCACGTCTCATCCTGCAGTGGGAACACGGGACCTGGGGTAAATCCCCTTGCAACAGCACGGAGGAGAGAAATGGACTGCTCCTCTCCCCAAAACCCAATGGCCCTGGGGGGGGGGGGGGAGTCAGAGGGCTAATGACTTCATTTCGGGAGGACCTGGGCTCAAGCCCCACCTCAGATACAGACTTATTAAGAGGCGTCTGGCAGGGTTATCTGCCTTGAGAGGCACATGGTGTGAAAACCGTAGATTCTCTACAGTTGTGTTGACTGAACATTTAGTTCAGGGGAAGCTGGAAGTCTTGTGTCATCTTCTGGGAATGGAACAGGGGTCGCTGGGTGGTGGTGGTGGGGAGGTATTTGTGAATTTCCCTGCATTATGCAGGGGGGTGGACTAGATGACCCTGGAGGTCTCTTCCAACTCTATGATTCTGTGGCAGTCCCTTCCAACTCTATGATTCTGTGGCGGTCCCTTCCAACTCTATGATTCTGTGGCGGTCCCTTCCAACTCTATGATTCTGTGGCGGTCCCTTCCAACTCTATGATTCTACGTACAGAGGAGCAGTAGCAAGCATACCGCAGGGCGGGTCTGAAAGAAACATCAGCCTGCCGAGTCTGGGAAGCCCAGCACATACCAGGAGCCCACTCTTCCCTACCACTCCTGAGGCAGCTTCTCCTCCCAGCCTCACTTCCAGCCCCCTTTCACAAGGCTGCCTTGTACACTGTTCTGACCTCTGGGTCAGAGGCCGCCAGGGCCCAGCCACATGCAAAGGGGAGCGGCCCCCTTGACGGAGCCAGCACTTGCAACAGTTAGAAAGGCTGCTGCCCATCCCAGCTCCTGCTTTCCGTGGATCGTTACTTACAAGTCAAAGACCAGGAACATGAAGGTGGAGGACTCATAGGAATCTATCAGAGTAACTGGAGGAAAAGAAAAGAGAGAGAGGAGGGACTGAGCAGCCGCGGCCGTGTTCCCTTCCGCATACCCAAGGAAACAAAACAGCCCCCCTGCACCACCTCATCATGACGCCACACAAGCGTCGCAAATCAGTGTAAGCCCACAAAACAACGAGGAGAGGCCCAGTAAGGAAAACAGCGGCACACAGGCCAGTCACTGTTCGTCATTTGCTGCAAGAGGGGGAGAGGAGCATCTTCTCTGGGGCTGAGCTACCATAATTAAGCAGGATTCAGGGCAACTCATTGGTAAAGGGGTGAATGACGGACCGCGGTACTGATCTTGGGAGTCTGAGGGATGAGACAACCCAACAGTATTATGGATCATGGGAGATGTCAGTATGAGAATAGTGGGATGAATTCTGCGAATAGGAGCACAGGAGTGAAAGGGCTAGATGTTGAGAGTCAGGTCATGAAGCCCGTTCAGCACTACATTAGGGATAATATTGATGTTTCGTGTGAGGGAGGGGGCTTTGGCTGCAAAGTCACGACTCACTGATATAGGGGTGACCGGAGACTTGCCGCAAGATCTCAATCTCTTTGCCCGTAGACAGGCGCACCTCCTCCAGCTGCTGGGGGGTCATGCGCTCTGGGGTTAGTTCGATAATCTTTACCGCATACTCCTGGCCTGTCTGTTTGTGTATGCAGCGCCGGACCACACTGCTCACACCCCTGCAGGGGAGCACAAGCAAAAAGGCAAAGAAGGAGAAAGATCAAAGTTCTGAAATACAGAAAAAAAAATTTAAAAGGCAATCTAGCTCCTTATTCCATTCCTTTCTGAGACTTCGCATGTCATATTTACTAGTAAAGGTAAAGGTTTCCCTTGTTCGAAAGCCAGTCGAGTCCGACTCTAGGGTTGCGGTGCTCATCTCCGTTTCAAAGCCAAAGAGCCAGCGCTGTCCGAAGACGTTTCCGTGGTCATGTGGCCAGCATGACTAAACACCAAGGCGCACGGAACGCTGTTCCCTTCCCACTGAAGTGGTCCCTATTTATCTCCTTGCAATTTCTTGCTTTCGAACTGCTAGGTTGGCAGGAGCTGGAACTAGAGATGGGAGCTCACTCCGTCATGCGGCCACTCGGGTCTCGAACTGCTGAACTACCGACCTTCCACAGCCTGCAGTTCAGCGCCTTAACCACTTGAGCCATATTTATTAATCAGCACCAAATATTTTTAAACCAGAATTGCAGGTTTTGATTTCTGCATTGATTCAGTGAGTTTACAAGATTGAGGGAGATTCTGATGCAGTCAGTGCTAGAGGGCCATATCTGCAGTTGTACATGTTGCCATTCGACAGAGGCTGACCCACCATGCCCCTCCTGATGTGGTTTCCCCCTCCCCGATCCTTGCCCACACTTTCCCTGCCAATAACATCCTTGGGATCGTACTTCTGGTAAAACTCCTTCGCTCCAGCCCAGTCCGGGAGTTCGTCATCAAGTCCCACGTCCCGGGTCATCCTCCCGCAGGAGTGGAGGGGACGTGTATAGGAGATCTGAAAAGCCAGGGAAGGGGAGTCCAGAGAAGACCTATTCAAACCAATGGGTGCTGCCAGGGCGAGCTTTTCAATGGCAAACATGTACTGTCTGCCTGCACCTCGGGAGACGACGGGGAAGAGAAGCCGGGAATGCCCCTTTGGAGGGGCAAATGCGGCAGTAAAGGCAAGAAGCAGAGAGGGTTGTTGGGTGAAGCAGCTAGAGACATGCCGGACAGCACGTTGCTTCCCAGGGGTGTGGTGAAGGAGACAAAGGAGAATTATTTAGTCAGGCAGAAGAGGCCTACCTGTTGACTGACCCCTACCGATGCCTGTGCAAGCCACATCTTTTGATAAGGCTCCTCTCTTTGGGCCCTCAAATAAAGTTTGCACCAACAGACGGTGCTGCTTAGGATTCTTCCTCGGATTTGGGGGCCCTAATTCTTTCCAGTTAGCAGGAATTTGCGCCCGTGGAAAGTCCTGTCAAGTCACAGCTGACTTATGGCAAGCCCACGGGCTTTCCCAGGCAAGAGGTGTGCAGAGGTGGTTTTGCCATTGCTTGCCTCTGCACAGCAACCCTGGGCTTCCTTGGTGGCCTCCCGTCCAAGAACTAATCGGGGCCAACCCTGCTTAGCTTCTGAGATCTAATAAGACTGGGTTAGCCCTCAGGACAATACCACGGACGCAAATCCCTGCTAACTGGAAAGAATTAGGGCCCCCCAATCCGAGGAAGAATCCTAAGCAGCACCGTCCGAACAGCCATTGGTTCATAACTCCACTGAGGACCAAGGCTCCCTCTAAGCCAAGGAGTCTAGTGAGCAAATATCCTACTTTGTGACCTACTGGCATTAAAGCTGTGAGCGAGCGATCTGGCTACTGAATGAATTAGTTTGCTCTGGAGACATCCTAAGACAAAAATGTGTGAGCCAGATGCTAAAAAACTGTGAGCTAGCTCACACTAACTCAGCTCGGAGGGAACTCTGCTGAGGACCCAAATCTAGGCTACCTTCCTGGCTTGGTGGGCACAGGGATGGACGGACTCCAGCCCCCGTCTGTCTCTTGCAAAGTCAAGGAGCTTCGAGCAGCATTCAGACCTCATAACAACCCTGTGAGACAGGCTGGGCCAAAGGACAGAGACTTGCCCGATGCTGCCCACCAAGCTGAGCTGTAATTTCAGCCCAGGTCTCACTAGGTCAAGCCCCATAACGGTCAGGATGACCCAGAGTGAGTTTGCTGCAGTTTTACGTTACGGTCATTTGCAATTCCGAAGTGTTGTACTGCGAGGGAAGGTCGCATGGCACAGCCTGATCTCGTCAGATCTCAGAAGCTAAGCGGGGCCAGCCCCCGGCTAGTACTTGGATAGGAGACCTCCAAGGAAGACAGCAGAGGAAGGCCACGGCCAACCACCCCTGCTTCTTCTAATCTGCCTTGAAAGCCCCTTGCTGGGGCCGCCAGAAGTCACCTGCGATTCAACAATACAGCACGTGTGCGTAAAGTGCCAACATCAGTTATACATTACAGTGTTCCCTCTAAGCTGAGTTAGTGTGAGCTAGCTCACAGATTTTTAGCCTCCAGCTCACACATTTTTGTCTTAGCTCAGGAAGGATGGCTCCAGAGGAAACTAATTGATGCAGTAAGAAGAAGAAGAAGAGATTGGATTTATACCCCGCCCTTCACTTGGAGTCTCAGAGCGGCTCACAAACTCCTTTCCCTTCCCCTCCCCACAACAGACACCCTGTGAGGTGGGTGGGGCTGAGAGAGCTCTGACACAAACGGGTCTTTTTCAAGGGCAGCTGTGCCAGAGCTTGTGACTGACCCAAGGTCACATCAGCAGGTGCAAGTGGAGGAGTGGGGAATCAAACCCGGTTCTCCCAGATTAGAGTCCGCACACTTAACCACTACACCAAACACTTAACCACTACACCAAACAGCGTAGCCAAATCACCTGCTCACAACTTTGATGCCAGTAGCTCATAAAGTAGACGTTTTGCTCACAAGACTCCACAGCTTAGAGGGAGCAATGAACACACACACACCCCCGGTCAAAACCCGTAAACATGCACTGAAGGCCAGTTGACTGGGGAGGCGGAAACAGACTGTCTCCTTCTATGACCCGGGTTAAGCATTAAGGTACAAAACCCCATAAGCAATCTGGATGACAGGATCTGAAACGTCTAGTCTCTCCCACAAGACCTCCAACCCCCTGAAATCCCCCATTCTTTCCCCCAGGCCTCGGTGGTGTGGTGGTTAGCGAGTCGGACTAGGGTCTGGGAGAGCCGGGTTCGAATCCCCCCGGCTCTGCCACGGAAGCTTATTTGGTGACGCTGGGCCAGCCACACACTCTTAGCCTAGCCTCCTTGACAGGGGTTGTTGTGAGGATAAAAGGAAGGAAGGAAAGAAGGAAGGGAGGGAGGGAGGGGAGGGAGGAAGGAAGGAGGGAAGGGAGGGAGGAAGGA
>NW_015166485.1:191920-214166 GCF_001447785.1 Gekko japonicus | reverse complement strand
GGAAGGAAGGAAGGAAGGAAGGAAGGAAGGAAGGAAGGAAGGAAGGAAGGAAGGAAGGAAGGAAGGGACACGCAAGCTGCCTTGGGTCCCCACTGATAAGTAATAAATAAATAAAATCAGGACCTGTAAAAAAATTTTTTAAAGGAGGCTGACCCATTATCCATTGACCCAGCTGTTATCTGACAGTGGTTCTAGAAGGCAAGCAGGCCAGAGGGGTTGATAGCAAGAGGAAGGCAGGAGGCTGCTCTTCCCCCCTCCCCGGGACACCTGACAGCGCAGCAAAGCTTCTCCTGCTGGCCCCCTGCTGTCACTGCAAGCCCCTTCCAAACAGGAAAGATCGCCTTCCTGCCTCCTTAAGCGAGCGCCACTTCCTGTAAACACGGGGCTTCTGTTTTCAGTAGGTGCCGTTCCTTTGCCCCCCACCCTGGTTTTAATATGATGGTGGTCTTAATTTGATCTGACTGTAGACCAAACCTGGCATTTCAGGATAAGAGCCAGAGATCTTACCCAGCAGCGTAGTTAAGCTGTACAGGACAGTTAAGTGACGCTCTTTGAATACTTGGGGAAAGTAGCTTATAAATAGTGAATAATAATTGTCAACAACATTATAAAACATGCAGGGGCCGAGGCAAGGATCCATGAAAGACAAATTTCCTGAGCGGGGGAAATCTTCTCTTCCCAAAGCCTAGGGGCTAGCCCATGGCTGCTTAATGTCTAGGGGCGGGCACTCTGCTCATGCTCAGAGTTGCTATCTGCTTCGACCGCAGGGCCGTGGCCTAGAACTAGCAATAGGTTCCTGGGCGGAAACCCAGCCTGAAGCTCTGTCCCCTGCCCCGACCCCTTCCTACCCCCACCCCAAGAGACACGTGCGCATTGCCTCCCCGAGATCCTCACCAGGCGGCGCCTTGGCCGGGACCGAGTGAATGACCCCGCGGCAACCGGCGACTCCCAAGCTCCGCCTTTCCCCGCTCCGATTGGTCCGCGCCGTTCCGAACGCAGCGGTGAATGACGGGCCCAAAGGCCAATCGGTCAAAGAAAAACGGGGGTGGGGGGAGCTGAGACTGGCGGAAGCAGCGTCCTATGAAAAGAGAGCCGAGGAGGAGGCGGGGAACAGGGCGGGATGTTTGGCGGTAGGAGCGAATCAAAACTGAGGCGGAGAAATGAGAGGCGATGAAAGGAGGAAGCGACCGCTGCAAGGGAGGAGAGCGGGAGGCGGGAAACGGAAGAACCAATAGGAAAACCTCGAGTGTTTATGATTGATAGAAAAGTCACTCAATGGGCTGTTGGATTTGAGGAGCCGGTGCTCGAGATCCGGAGTCCAGACAAGGCCGCCACCAATCAGAAGAGGGAAGGGGCGGATGTTGAAGAGAAGGGTTATTCGGGGTTTCGCCATCGGCGAAAGGAAAGGTTAGAGTGAGGTCACAGTTGTGTCCGCCTTCTGCCGCTTCCTGGTCACATGACCCCACGGGGCTCCGCCTCCAAAGGCCTCAAGGCAGGTGATCCAAGGTGACCTGGCTCCCATTCTGGTCTCAGGGTTTCAACCCCCCTCCCCGGCCAGTATTAAATCGGACGACATCCACTGGGCAATGAGGGGGACAGGCGTCAGAACGGGGGCAGATGGAAGGACCCCCCAACACTTTCCCCTGCCTGCCTCCTCCGTGGGTGGCAGCCCCTGTAGCTTCCCCCATTTTCCTGCTTCCTCCTGGCCTTCCCACCCACCCGCCGAACCTACCATTATCTAGGGTTGCCAGCCTCCAGGTGGTGACGGGATAGAGTTGCCAACCTCCAGATGCTGGCTGGAGATCTCCTGCTATTACAACCAGTGTTCCCTCTAAGCTGAGTTAGTGTGAGCTAGCTCACCGTTTTGTAGCCTCCGGCTCACACATTTTTGTCTCAGCTCAGGAAGGAGGGCTCCCGAGCACACTAATTTGTGCAGCAGCCAAACCGCTCGCTCACAACTTGAATGCCAGTAGCTCACAAAGTAGAATTTTTGCTCACAGGACTCCACAGCTTAGAGGGAGCATGGATTACAACTGATCTCCAGGCAACAGAGATCAGTTCACCTGGAGAAAATGGCCACAGAAGTCCCTCCGCTTCCCAAACCCTACCTTCCTCAGGCTCCACCCCCCAAATCCCCTGGCATTTCCCAAACTGGACCTGGCAACCCTATGACTGGCGATCTCCCGATATTACAACTGATCTGCAGAAGACAGAGATCACTTCACCTGGAGAAAAGGGCTGCTTCAGAAGGTGGACTCTGTGGCATTACACCCCGCTGAAGTCCCTCCCCTCCTCAAGCCCCACCCTCCGCAGGCTCCACCTCTTCAAATCTCCAGCTATTTCCCAATCTAGAAGACCCTGATGCTGGGAAAGATTGAAGGTCAAAGAAGACGGGGACGGCAAAGGATGAGATGGTTAGACAGTGTCATCGAGGCAACGGACATGAAATTGAGCCAACTTGGCGGGATCTGGTCCATGGGGTCGCGAAGAGTCGGACTCTGTGCGACTGAACAACAAAACCTGGCAACCATGTGGTTAAGACGGAAGTTCTGTAGTTCTGCAGTTAGAGACCCGAGTGCCATGTGATGGGGGTGAGCTCCTGTCTGGCCCCAGCTCCTGCCAACCTAGCATTTTGAAAGCAAGAAACTGCAAGGTACCCGTTCAGTTGAAAGGTAAACAGCATTCCATGCACCTCGGCGTTTAGTCATGCCGGCCACATGACCACGGAGAAGTCTTCGGACAGCGCTGGCTCTTCAGCTTAGAGATGAGCACCACCCCCTACAGTCAGATCCCACTAGCTTTTGTGTAAGGGAAACCTTTACCTTACCTGGCAACTGTACCTTTGCCTTCTCCCATCTTCAGTTCCCCCTTTCCGCAGCCTCTTCTTAGGACAATTCTGTGTGGCTCCAGCTGCACGGTGGGGAATGCACTTACCCCTGTAATCCCTTCCGTAGCCTCACATTCCCTGCTGCTTTCTCTCTTTCCTGCCCAGCAGCAAACTGTTTAACAGAAACCCCCCCCCCCAATCTTCAGCTATATTAATGTTTTTTTCTTCCTGAGAGCCAGTTTGGTATAGTGGTTAGGAGCGTGGACTCTAAGCTGGTAGAACCAGGTTTGATTCCCCACTCTTCCACATGCAGCTCCTGATATGACCTTGGGTCAGTCACAAGTTCTCTCAGAGCTGCTCAAAAGACCTCCCTCAGCCCCAGCTACCTCACAGGCAATGCTCCCTCCAAGCCGTGGAGTCTTGTGAGCAAAAAGTCTACTTTTGTGAGCTACTGGCATTAAAGTTGTGAGTGAGCGATTTGGCTACTGCATAAATTAGTTTGCTCTGGAGCCCTCCTTCCTGAGCTAAGACAAGAATGTGTGAACCGGAGGCTAAAAAACTGTGCGCTAGCTCACACTAACTCCGCTTAGTGGGAACACTGCTTGTGAGGAGGGGAAAGGAAAGGAGATTGTAAGCCGCTCTGAGACGCCTTTGGGGAGTGAAGGGTGGGGTATAAATCCAATATCTTCTTTACTTCCTTTATTCCCAGCCTTTCTCTGCAGTGGGGCCCCAAAAGCAGCTCACATCTTTCTCCTCACAGCAACTCTGCAAGGTGGGTAAGGCCCAAGGTCACCCAGCAAGCTTCCATGGCAGAGTGGAGATTCAAACCTGTATCTTCCAGCTCCTAGTCTTAAACCCTAACCGCTACACCACCCTGGTTTTTGTGAGGTGGCTGCTGTTGAATAGAATCAAGCGTCTGGGCCTTGGTGAGCAGTGTAAGTCATGTGGAGGCAAAGTCGCCGGGTGGTTGGCGAGTCCTCCCTCAAAGGACAAAACAGGCCTGGAAACTTAGGGTCCTGCCACCTCCCCCTCTTTACTAACAGAAATCAGGGCTGGATTTTTCTACGAACCTGGCTTGTGCCGTCTCTTCATGGCTTCAGTCTCTGGATTTAAGTATCCACAGACGTGGCCATGCTGAGAATAAGAGATACTGATTTTCATTATGAATTCTTACATTGTTGTGTGGAACTGCAGGAGGGAGAAACATGGAGATCTCCCCTCCCAAATCTCTTGTCAGGATTCTCTGCCAGTGGCTCAGACTCAACCTTTAACTATCGTACCGTGCCCCCCCCCCCCCCCCAGTACACAACATTATCTTCAAATGCTCCCCAGCCACGGTGACATAAAATATGTATGCACACAATACACAAATCTTAGGCATCCATTCAGTGAGCTCTGTCTCCCTGAGGGCTATCTGCCAACACCTTGAATGTTTGGTTGGATTCCCATTTTGCTGCCTGTCACTTTTTTAAGGGCCTGAGGGAGAAATCCTGAGTCTGGGCTCTTCTCCTCAGACCAAAGTAAGCAGTATACAATGTGTAAAATGCAAACGATTTCTGCAGGATGTCAGAAGCCATTGCAAGCAGGGAGAAGGGGCTATGTGAAGTCCTAAATTCCCTCCATTTCTGCAAGCTCCCAGTATTTGTAAGCAATGCTCCCTCTAAGCCGTGGAGTCTTGTGAGCCAAACCTCTACTTTGTGAGCTACTGGCATTAAAGTTGAGAGGGAGCGATTTGGCTACTGCATAAATTAGTTTGCTCTGGAGCCCTTCCTGAGCTGAAACAAAAATCTGTGAGCCAGAGGCTAAAAAACAGTGAGCTAACTCACACTAACTCAGCTTAGAAGGAACACTGTAAGTACACATCTCCGTCAAAAGTAACTGCTTTAAGGAGTTAAGGTAGGCCTCAGCTGGCCGATCCTCCCGTTCAGCTGGCTCTCAGCTTGCTGCCAGAAAAAGAATGCAAACCCAGTTTTGGAGGGTGTTCTCCCCCTCTTTTTGACTTGTTGGAATGGAGATCCGAACCCGCTAACGATCCAGCTCTGCAGCAATTGACACCCCACGGCTGCTCACGTTACACAGGGAGGGGTGACGTCTTGTCAGCTCAAAGCATAAACTTGCGTTCACTTATTTTGCAGCAGCCTATTCTGCACCGGCGCCTCAAACCAAGTTAGTCGGGTGCCCATAATGTATTTAATTTGGGAAATGTGTAACGGAATCATTAATATCACGTTTGGGTGCACTGAGATAACGACATGGGGCAGCCACACCGCGAATGAGCTGCTTGGGTCCGAAGCGAGCAGTCGACCACCGTCCCTGCCGTCTCCGGCAAGGAGGTCATTTCCCCTTCGGAGTGGATCACTCAAGAGTTGAATCCCTTTCCAGGCTTTCTTCTTCGTTTCCTCTTATTTGTCTGGGCTGCAAAAGCAAGAACTCTCTAGGTTCCTCTTATGTATATAATCAATGAGATGTCACATGACCCTGCATTTAGACAACCGTCACCACGGAGAGGAGCTAGGGGTTATTTATTTATTTTTCATATTGATATCCCGCCCTCCCCAGTGGGCTCAGGGCGGCTAACAAGGGCAAGCCATTAGCCATGCCATATATAAAAACATGTAAAAACATAATAAAACATCCAACATTAAAACCACAGTACTCAATCTATTACTAATGTCCTAAATCCAAGATGGTAAGTCCAGTTCCAGATGGTACTCCCCTGGTGTACATGTCCAATGACGACGGCATCAGATCTTCTACAGTTTCCCGGTTCTTCCTCAGGCCTCGTCGATGCATCCTTTAAAATACCTTGACTGTGGTGGTATAATGGGGCGGCGGCTCCTACTCAAAGGCCTGGCAAAAGAGCTCCGTCTTGCAGGCCCTGCGGAACTGCATAAGGGTTGCCAGCTCTGGGCTGGGAAATTCCTGGGGAGTTGGGGGTGGAGCCTGGGGAGAGCAGGGCTTGGGGGAGGGAACTCAGCAGGGACGGGATGCCGCAGAGCCCACCCTGTAAAGCAGCCCTTTGCTCCAGGGGAACTGGTGTCCGGAGATCAGCTGCAATTCCAGAAGATCTCCAGCCCCCACCTGGAGGTTAATGAAAACAATTATGAAAATATATTTAGACTACTATTCTGTAGTGAATCGTATTCCTTCATGAGCACTGAAAGAATTTGTTTTATTGAAGTGGGAAGAAGGTTGTGTGTTAATTAATAGATAAGAATTGTTGACGGTGTAAACTAATGGTATTTCCGCAGTACACTTAGAAAAGCTGTTGTGTGAAATGGTATTATATGCAATTCCCGTTGTGGCTATGCGTATATTTTTATAATGTGATGGAAGAAATACAATTCACTACAGAATAGTAGTCTAAATATATTTGCATAATATAACATCACGGTTTTTGTTATGGTTTGCATCGTTCCTGTGATCTCTCTGTTGTTTCTACACCCACCTGGAGGTTGGCAGACCTAGCCAGAGGACCCAATCAGACTATGTGAGATAAGTCCATGTGATGTCCTTGCTTATTGGGGAGACGGTTTTACCTTTAAACCACCCTCCATGTACCTAAACTTGGTAGATTTCTGCTGCCACCAGGAATTAAAAATTCCAAATCTCTCTCTTTTGGTAGAATGACCTAGGGTCTGGGCACTTCAGAGGACTATGTGGCCCTGAGGAAGGACTATTCTGATTTCTGGGATAAGTTTAAACAAAAAATTATTTATTTAATAAAGAACAAAATAGGTTTCTGGTTATTTTGAACTATTGCTGATGAAAGGAACTTGTAAATATAACTGGCAAAGCTTGGTGTCACAAACGGTCTCTCAAACTCCCAGAACTCCACTCTGACAGGTGTAGACACTTAGTCTAATCTCTCTCTCTCTCATATGTATAGCCACACAGGCTGAACTCTTTGTCTTATTCACACAGAATAGACTCAAAATCTTCCATAGTCACACAGACTATGCTCTCTTCAAACTTCACTCAGAATCCTCTCATAGACACTCCTCCTCCCACACTCAATCATCAGCCAATCACATCACACTTGTCTCCCTCTATCACTCTTCTTACAGTACTGCAGTCAAACTAAACATTTAAAGAAACACACACACCAAAAAAAAATGAAATCATTACAGTTCCTTTCAAGGAACATTAAGAGCAGCCAAGAAGAATGGTCTCTACAAAGTGCTACTGGTTATCTTCTTTCTACTGTGTGCTTAAAGTGGTTTTACAACCTTTATTTCATGCACTCTCCCTTCAGCCTTGATGGGAGCATTCCAAAGCAGTTCCATGTTATTCAATCAGGCTCTCTCCCAGGAAAGAGTCCTTACGCTTGCAGTCTCTTATTTTTATAAGTGAAGAACCGAGACTCAAAGTGTGACTAAGGAAGGAGGCTATAGCCAACCCGGGATCCGAAGTAAGGTCTCCAAGATACAGGTTGAGCGCTCTGTGCATGTGGTCAAAAGGGGCTCATGGAACAAGTGCTCAGAGGACACACCAACACGGCAGCAGCAAGAACGCAACTTTGGATTAAAGGAAAATTGCACAGCAGTGAATGATGCGGCTTCAGTCTCTCGAACTTGGCTACTCTGGTCACATAGGGGCACCAGAGAAGTCTAAATCAAGATGTACTGGGCATCTGCGCCACGGGCATAACTGAAGTATGCCAAGTCCTCTTGCAGAAACCAAACAAGATTTGTAACATTCTGTCTAGCACTATTTACGTGCCCAGTCTTCTGTAAACCGGGACTCCAGTTCTTTGTCAACAGTCCCGCCCTCCTCAACCATAAACGAGAGAGTCTTTCTGTCAGGGATTGAGGCTCAATCCAGGCCCTAATTCTAGTGCAGCCCAGAAAGGTGATGTAAGGAGCTCCGTTTCCACACTCTCACTTCTCTGATCTCCTCCAGGCCAGAGGGCACACAGCAGGTCACCTTGCTAGTGGGCAAGCAACAAGTTGCTCGATGCCAATTTAGAATGAGTCCAGCTGGGAAAGCCTTGCAGAAGACACAATTCTGGCATGCATTCATGAAGAGCATCATTCGGCTTGAGAGAAGATGTAGGAAACGAGGATGGTTAAGAGGGGTACCAGGAGGAGGAGAGAGACCCAGACACCAATACTTAGCCAAGACATACACCGGGACTTCCGATACCAGTAGGCTGCTGAGTCATGGGAATTCATTTTTTGTTTCTCCCTAGACTGCAGGAGAGGGAACAGAGAGGTTGGTTAGAAAAATCCCATCACTGAGTAAAGTCGCCTGTTGTCACTCATTTCAAAGAATGACCGTTGTATTCAAAGTTGGCTCCTGTTGGCCGAACTTTTCTTATATCCAGTAACCTGCCATGGTGCTTGGTGTTAATTGACAACATCTTTTACTTCCCTTACAGGGCAGTCTTAAGGGGAATTGTGTGTTCAGTGTTGTCACGTAAATTCCCTTACAGGGGAATTGTGTGTTCAGTGTTGTCACGTTGCTTCCGACTTAGGACAACCTTAAGCAGAGTTACGCTGTTCTAAATCCAGTCAATGGGATTGCTAGGGCATAACTCTGCTTAGGACTGCACTGTTGGTGTGTTTTGTACACACCTTACTGTGCTGCTGTGTGACGTGAGGCTCAGGGTCAAGAGATCTGAGGAAGTATTGCCATTTATCAGTCTTCCACGGATTAAAAAAAAGGTCTGCTAGCAGGTTTCTGTGTGACTTGATTGGAAACATTATGTAGGAACTCTGAAAGTAAGTAGGGGGGAAAGTGTATTAAGAAGCTGGTAGGGCAAGGAAAATCCTCATTTTAGTAAATCCTAAATGCCATCTGGGTTAATCTGTTTATGAACGATCAACACTCATCTCAGGTCAGAGAGGCATTGTGTCCAAAGGGCTAGATGAGATTTCTGTTCATTAGTTCTATTCAGCAAAATGTTGTCAAGGTTCAGACCAGGGGTCCCAAAAAACGTGTGGAGCCAGTGGTGGATAGTGCCGTCAAATCACAACCAGCCTATGGCAACTCCACAGGGGCTTCAAGGCAAGAGACGTCCAGAGGTGGTCTGCCATGGCCTGCCTCTGTGTAATGACCTTGGACTTCCTTGGTGGTCTTCCCATCCAAGTACTAACCAGGGCTGACTCCGTTCAGCTTCCGAGATCTGATGAGGTCACCTAGCCTGGTCCATCCAGGTCAAGGCTGAGCGAGTGGACAGCACCACGAAATGGCTGTCACAGGGAAGGGACCAATCATAAACCAGCCAGTCACGAAGTGTTAGTAGGCTGGTCCAAGCATAACATCCTCCTGTGATGGAGGGCAGCTGATTCCAAGTGGGTGGTTCCATTTGCAGCAGAAAAGAAAAATCAAGGTGATCCCAGTTCAAAGTAAGAATAACAATAAAATAAAAATCAAGGTGATCCCAGTTCAAAGCAAGAACAATAAAACGTTTTTTTCAACACCTTGATTTTTCTTTTAGAAAAATCAAGGTGATCCCAGTTCAAAGTAAGAATAACAATAAAACCTTTTTTTCAGCACCTTGATTTTTCTTTTCTGCTGCTACTGCTGGTGTGGCTTTGACTTGTTCTTCACTGGTTCCATTTGCGGCCACAAAAACAATGCCATGGTTTGTAAAGCTTTCTGTTTTCAAGGAATACTTTCTGCATTTGTATCTGCCATAGCATCTCTGCATCGTGCAGAGGATTCTAGGCCGTGTCCTAGAGTGCACGTAATGTTCACATGACCTCTGTGGATGTGGCTTAGAACACCACCTTGAAAAACAACTGGTAGTGGTTGACCACGCTTCTTCCAGAGAATCTTTTCTGCGGTAGCTCTTCTCACTCTGGGGCCCTGGTAAGTGTTCAGGTTTCACCCAGAGCTTCCTTAAAGGACTCAGCAGCAGTTGCTCTGAAACCTCACTGCCACATGGCACTTAATGGGTGTCCCTTATTTCAGAACAGTGGTGTTCCAGAGTATTTGCAGTGACAGGTAGCTATGGCCTCAGCAGTTCTGTGGGTGCTGCTCCCATACCAGTGTTTTAACTCTTGTATACGGCAGTAATTGTGGGGTGGGGTGGCAGAGACATAGCAACTTCTCATTGCCAGAGATGGCCCATCACAGGTTGCTTGTCCCCACCGGTCTGAAATACATGAACTGGCAAAACGAATTTCCATTCTATTCCGCTCAGACCTATGGAAATCCTAGCTTGTCATGGCCAGAGTTTTCTTCCCTTGGGCACAGCCTGGTCTTGAATGATGAGATCCACTCAGGGGGCCATTAACTGCAACAAAGTGCCCTCAAGCCTCTTCTCTTTCTCTTCCGCCCAACGGAAGGTGCTCACAACACACCTGGGTATGCATGGAATGTCCGTGGAAGACACACCCATCCTCCTGGTGGGAAGGGCAGTGCTAAAAACATTTGCCTGGTTTCAATTTGGGGACGGTAGACCTAGATTCTAACCATTCTGAAGCTGCCATAGAGAATCCGGCCAGGGATCCATTCAGCTCAGCACAGTCTTCTCTGGCGGCTAGCAGATCTCTAGGGTCTTAGCACAAAGAAATATCTTTTTTCTTCTTTTTTTGATCAGATTTTTAAAATTAGAATAAAGCTAAATATCTTATGAAACCCAAACTGATCATACTTTCTGCTCATTTCAATGGGAAATAAGTTTCTTTTGCAGGTGGGGGGGTCATCTGGGCTTAATGTTTGCCCCCCCATCCTGACCGACAGTGTATGTAGGAGTTTCTGTGCCCCCCCCCGCAACATCTGCCTTCTCACAACAAACTGAAGCAAAACATTTTTTCTGCTTGTTTAGCCTGACAGAGTGCCGCCCCAAATACCTCAGGCAACCAGAACGTTTGGTTATATGGAATCAGAAAACAGCAATGACGGACCAAAGTGGAAACAGTGAACACAAAAATGGTTATCAGGGTTTTTCTGGTAGGCGGGAACTATTTTGATTGGACAGCATCCCTGTCCTGCATATAAAGGGGGATCTTTCTCAACATGGCCTACCTGCCCTGAGATCCTGTTAGCTGGAGACACCAGGATGTGAACCTGGGACTTTCCCTGAAGGGCATGGTCTCCGTTACTAAGGTACAAGCTCTCTCCACCATCTCTGTGGGATGACACGCTCTCCCTCCTGTGCCCAAGTGCATTGGCAAATAAATTCTTATAAAGACAAGTGCCCAGAACCTCTTCTGGCCCAAAGGCTGCTCTGAGTTACCCTTTTCATTGGGAGCAGGAATAAAGTTATCACACACGCATCCATAGCTCACCTTGACCGCGTAGATCAGGGCTAGGACTCCAAGGCAGGAACAGCCGCAGATGATGCTAGCTATAGCCAGGTTGCGTAGTTTGTGCGTGCGCAAAATAAAGGACTTGTCAGCGTTGCGTGTCTCTGCAGACCCCACATTGATCATCACAGTGGTCTCACCTCCTTCTTGAGGAAGGGTCCCATTGCCGAGCTCCATCTCTTCGGCCATCGTCCCTGGGACACAGAACTGAGGTCGCTGGAGAGTGGGGTGTTGTTGTTGTTTTTTTTTAAAGGATGCCTTTGTTTCTCTGCCTTTAATGTGGAGTGGGCATCTGAGTCCACAGTGATGATTCTGAATTCAGCACCCGAAGGCTGCGAAAATCAATCAAGTCTTCAATGTGGGTGTCCTGGATTCAAATCCGGCAGTCACTTTCTCCACGCCCACTTCCTGCTTGTAATGTGAACATGCCAGTGCCATACTTCACCAGACTGTTGTGATCAACATCTGTAGAGCCATTTGCAAAATTAGAAGCATGATACAAATGGTACGATGGTAATTAGGTCATCTTCGTGAGTTTTAAGGTCTTCTGGATGCCTGGTTAGATCTTCCCAACTCTAGGGACTTCAAAATCCAGCTCCTCTTTTGGATTGAAAAATTAAAAAGGAATCTGGGAAAAGAGCCCCAAACTGCGAGCAGGTGACCTCCCCACTGTTCCTCAGGAAGGCTCTCCGTTTGGTCTTCTCACTCACCTCTCCGGCTGTTGAATGCTCACATACCTGCCGGATTCCTAGTGCTTGTTTTGGGCTGGGTCCCAGACTCTCGGTGGATGAGGTCACCACCTGGAACCAAATCAGGAATGTGGGTTGCTCCTGGGAGTCAGTGTTAGATCACTCTTTCGCTCTGCCTACGTTCTAGTCCTTCTGTATTACAGAGCAAGGAGTTTTAAGAAGAGGGACATCCAAAAGAGCAGGAAAGCTGAAAGGTTACAACTTGGGGACTTTCTTCTTCAATCGCTGAAAGCAATGGGGCTTTCCTGGTTAAAAGCATTATACAAAGCAGGGCCCCTGGATGATTTTTTTCTCTCCTTTCCAGCTCTGGGAAATAGCAGTGTCCAGGGGGTCTAGATAGAAGGGAGCAAGGGTCAGACCTCCAGGTCTTTTTGCCCTACCTTTAGACTTTGGGTTTTAATGGAATATAACTGATGCTGTGTTCCTCCATAAAAGGGGAAACATGCTCAGGATAGCAATTGTATTTCCCTATCCCATACATCCATACGGAGCAGTTGTATTTCCCTATCCCATACATCCATACTTGAAGCCCCAAGGGGGTCTAATGATGCCTACAGCCACCTGTGCTCTCATACAAGTGGGCCAGCCATTCAAGAGGTCTTGAAAGGCACGGCCACTGAGTTGTAAACTCTTATTCCTGAAAGGCACACAGCGGGGCCACCTGCAGTACCAAGAGCAGCTCTTTGCACATCTCATTCTTACCTGGACTCTTCACATTCCAGTAAGGGATTCAGGAACTGAAGCCCCACTTACTCTTCACGTTCCACTAAGGGATTCAGGAACTGAAGCCCCACTTCTAAGCAAGCCTGCTTGGAATCCCAGGCAAAACACCACAAAGGTTGAGGTCCTGTATCAATTAGGTGCTTGGTTATTACACAGCGCTCCTTTCCAACCTTAGGTAGGTTAGAAATTAAGGACCTGGGGCCCCAAAGGCAGTGAGGAATCTGCTGAAACGAACGTAGGCAGAAAAGCAGTGCCAAGATTTTGATCAACAGTTGGGAGAGGCCTCTTCCCACAGCGGGGGCTATGGAGCAACCCCATTTCAACCACCAGCCCTACCTGCTGAAGCAAACAGGACACCTTCAAAACACTTTCCTCGGTGGACGGAGAACAGAAGTTTAACTATGCTGTGCATTATAAGCTGTTGCAACATCCCCGGCCACTTTTCCGATACCTGCATATAATTTATTTTAATCCCCTGGATGGTATCCACTACAGTCGTCTCCACTCCACCCCAGCAAGGGAAGGACCTTCTAGCATTCTGGGACATACCAGAGGAAATGCTTACTCTCTATGGGCTAGGCATTCTGCCCCATTCCCCACTGCAAAAAAAAAGTAGTAGTTTCAGACTGGAGTAATAATCCTCACGACTTTGCAATTAAGCAACTGTTTAACTAGGGCAAACCAGCCTGATTGTACGTCTCCTCCCCCAGCACCGAACTGCAGTCTTGTTCCCACTGTCCAGCTGCTCCTTTCTTATAAACTAAAATGTACACAGCGCACAGAAGACAATGAGCTAAAAGTGGGGTGGGGTTGTCATGTTGCAGCTGATTTATGGTGAGTGACCTCATAGGATTTTCAAGGCAAGAGATGGACTGAAGAGAGGTGGTTCGCCTGGCTCTGTGTCATGACGACCCTGGAGTTCCTCGGTGGTCTCCCATCCAAGTACTAACCAGGGCTGACTCCACTTAGCTTCACTGGGCTCATCTGGGCCATCCAGATAAAGGCTGGGGGTTTGCGCTCCTGTTCATAGAATACGGTGGCTGGTTCCTGATTCCCAAGAAAGCTCCAGGCCTTCACTCAGGTCTCCTTTTTGGTTAACAAAAGGTAGTGCTGTGAACATTTCAATTCCACTCCACCCCCAACAGCGTTTTAGGGCAGGCGGACACAATGCAGATTATCAAAAAGAAATAAAAAGCCACCTTTATCTTAAATAGTTCCAGCCCAAACCAAACAAGGACACACCTCAACATTAACACCGGTGAATTTTTCACAGGACTCCCACTGGCAGGCAATGTCAAGGGTGGTGGGGGAACTGGTTTGCCCACATTCTTGTACCCAACCTGTAAAACCAAGGAGATTGCTCCATCTATTAACACTTGACAGCCCTTTCAGTGAGCCTTCCAAAGTAATTTTGGCTCCACTACACGAAAGGCTTCTCTGACTGGCAAACTTTCCACCACCACTACACAGGTAGAGACCATTTCTCATATCCCTTTCTCAGTGTTTTAAGCAGCTGTAAAGCCCAACAAATCCTCCCTGAATTCCTGTGCTCCTCGGTATTTTGTTCCCCGTCTTTTCAGGGAGCTGAGGCTGGGCTTCTGTTAGTAAGAGCAGACAGGATCTCACTCCTGTCCTTTCCGTGGCAAAGGACGAAGAAGCACGACTGGCTTGTCACCCAAAGGTCAGGCCATCCCTCATCACAAGTTCTGCAGCCTTTCAAGGGCACCAAAGGAACCCAGCATGGCAGCCTGAATTTTTTCTACCTTAGCAGACTGTTCGGAAAGGCAGAGGGGACTGGAGAGCCTTCCTCTCCTCTGAGCATTAAGCCAGCAAAGAACTCAGCCCTGCTCATTAGAGAGGAGGCATCTCATCCAACTAGAGAGAGAGAGCAAGGGGTAGCAGGCTTGCGCGCTTACTGATGCAACAACCTTCAGGGGCTAAATGGTAAAAGCCTCAAGTGAATTAGGAATGACCCCCCTCAACTCCCAGCACCCAGATCCATTTATATGCCCCCTGGCAGGCAAAGGAGAGGAAACCAATACAGCTCGCAGGCCCGCAAGGAAGAAGACTCCCTTGTTCTGCAGGCCAGCTGCGACAGAGGTCTATGTTCAAAGAAGACTGAAGTGAGGGAACGTGCAAAAAAAGACACCACAGGCCTGTTTGGTGTGCTGTTGGTTTTTCTTTTTTTTTTTAACACTTTATTCATAGCATTATTCTGAAGAAAGATTACATCGGTCTTCTGTACAAGTTCTGAACATGCTTCAGTAGGAAAGACAGCTCCATGGGAACACCTCCCCCTCCACCCCAACGGCACCCCCTCCCCAAAACCAGAGAACCACTGCCACCCCTTCATCCCACTGCGGTGGGGGAGGGGAGGGAACGTTGTGCTCCCCTATACAAAATAACCTTTGCATAGATTATGTTCAAAAGAACCTATTTTACAATGAGAGCTGTACACAGAGTGTGGGGGGGGGGGGGAAGAGGAAAGGGAGAGGGATCCAAGCAAACTGAGATACCCACAGAGTTCTTGGAGCAGTGAGACTGCAATTTACATCATTAAAAATGAGTTTTCTTCTTCTCCTGGTGCCTGTGAATGCCTGTGTTTGAGAGTGTGTGGGTGTGGTGGGCGCAAGCAGTGGAGGCACCACCTTCCCTGTGGGGGAGCCTCGCACCTCATTTTGAGGACTCCACTCGCCCACTGCTGTGCCTCAAGAGGGCTCCGAGCTGAGAACGGAATAAGCTGTGTGTGTGCGTGCGTGTGTGTGTGTGGGGGGACAATCCAGAGGGGGAGAGAGAGAGAGCCAGCATTTGGTCACTGTCATTTAAAAACCAACCTAAAGCTATTTAAAAAACGTAAGAGCTAGCCATGTTATAAATCAGGAGGCATCCCCTGTGTTACTTTTGGGGTGGGGAGGGAAATGGGGGAGGAGGTGGGAAAAGGAGGGGGCTGACACGTAACCCCCAAAGGTGACATATGGGATGCGAGCGCCTAGAAAGCCCACCATGGTACTGAGCTGCTGGGGCATTCACGGACGGTGTGGGCCCCTGTAGTGTAACTCTAGGAGCTGTTTCCCCCTCCCCAATCAGGAAAGTAGCAGAATTCATGGAGAAAGTGCTGGCCATGCCACCTCCCGTAGTGACAGAACAGCTGAGTGACATACCCAGGTAGCGAGATACCGTCAGCAGGAGTGTCCCTTGCCCCACTCAGGAAGCAACTGGGAATGAAGTGTGCTCACCGTCCTCCGTTCAAGTAGTACACTAACAGTCAAGTCTGGAATGCAGGGAGCTGTGTGGGTAGTCTTGAGCCCCATCTGCTGCCCCAGTGTGAAGGGGAGGAGGAGTAAGAGCGAGGGGAGGGCGGAGGCTAGATCCGCTTCAGAGATGCGCAGGGGAGGGAACGGCCACTGAGCCACCCCCGCAGAGAAGTTACGTCGTAACTTCTTGCGTTGTGGTCACGTCTTGGGCTTGCGGCCTCTGTTACTTAGTGAAGAGGTCAGTGGAGCGGCTGGGGAGGTGGCAGCGGAGGGCGCTCCAGCGGGTGCCCCTGCCGAGGTGGACGTGGAAGCCGGGCCTGCTTTTCGTGTGGGGATGGGGGAGGAGGTTGAGCGGGTGCTCTCGGAGGGCTTAGCTGTGCTGCGAAGAATACGGCTGGCCAAACCCCCACGGTGCCGCTGGCCCCTCCCTCTGCCGCGGCCCCCTCCAGATCCACAGCACCGGCGCTTGGGCTGCTGGACGCTTTTGTTACCGCTTGACTCAGAAGACGACCGCAGGGAGGACTCCGACTCCCCACCTTCCTGCTCTGAGGCCACTTGGGGAACAGGGGACTTGCTGCTGTTGCTCACCCGGCTGCCTCCCAAGGAGCAGCGCCGCTTCCGTCGCTGGGTCTCCCGTTCCAGTGGTGGAACAAGATGGCCGGGCCGGAGACGTGTGGAACGGGAGGGGGTGTCGCTCGAAGGCTGCTCCCCAGTACTGCTCTCTGCTGACGACGGACCCTCAGTGACCCCATGCTTTGGGGAAGGCTGCGCTAAACCCTCACTGCCCGACTCTGGCTTTTCCTCACGCTTCAGCAGAGCCAGTCTGGTCAGTGGCCGGGCATCCTCACCCTCCGATGAGCTCTGGCTGACACTAGGCAACGCTGGGCCCAGTCCGTCCTTTCTCCTGCGCCTCCGCCGCTTGCGAACTGGGGGAGCTGGGGCCTGGTTCTCTAGGGAGGTCTCTTGGTCAGAGGTTGAAGGTGGAGGTCGTGCCACCTCCACACAGGGAGGGGTTGAGTTCTTCGGGGGCCGACCCCTCTTCCGTTTGGGAGGCGTTTCTGCTGATGGAGGAGTAAGGGCCGTCTGGGGTGGTGGGCATGGTGGAGAAGGCAGCCCCTGCACCTCTGAGGAAGGCTGTGTAGTAGGTGGACTAGCAAGTGGTTCACGTGCTTCTGTAGATGACTTGGAAAGAGGTTTTGCAGGCCTGGCCATTAACTCTTTTGCCTTGGGAACAGATTTTGATGTGGGTTTGGGATGTGTGGTCATGCGGTTTCGTCCCTTAGGGGAGGTTTTTGAGATGGAAGGTGATTTGGGGTGAGTGTCTACTGATTCGTTAACCCTAGATGTTGCCTCTGTCACTGGGGCAGGCCCAATGGGTGTGTTCGGCTGCTCTGACACCTTAGAAGATAGCTCTGGGACCAGAGGTTTTGTAAGTGTGGCTGGTAGCATATCGGAAGCAGGCGGCTTGGGTGGTATGACGGGGGGTTCCCGTACCTTGGGGGGCCGGCCACGCCTGCGCTTTTCTACAGGAGAGTCATTCTTGCTACTCTGAATCTTATTCTTGGGAGACTGTCTCTTGGCAGAGATTGTCTTGGGCGTCTTTTTCTCCAATGCCTTATTTGGGGGTGGGACCTCTGGCACCTTGGGCTCCACTGCCTTGCTTTGGGGGTTGGTTTCCAGGGCTGGCTCAAGGCAGGGCTGTGGCAACCGTGAACTCTGGAGCTCAGGGCACTTGTTCTTGGGGGGACGTCCTCGTTTGCGTTTGACAGGCTCAGTGGAAGCATTAACGAGCAGCTCTTCTCTCAAACCACCATCTTTCTCCTTGGCTGCTGCCCGGCTCTCCAGTTCAATCCTCCGACGGGCAGGTAAGTCACGGAGCAATGGCAACTCCTTGCCAGAAGAGGAAGAAGTCTCTGGTTCTGACACACTCTGGGCTGAGCTGTTGCTGGGACTCAACATGGCGCTGCTGGCAGCATCAAGTCTGCGCATACGGTTACGCCGCCGCCGAATCAGCTCTTTCTCCTCCACCACAGTGACCAAGCGTCCTGGCAACTTGCGCAAGACTTTGGCAGCAGGGCCATCTTTGCCCTGCCCGCTCTTCAGAATCAGGATATCTGCACTGGTTCGACGGCGGGGCACTCTGGCTGGTGAAGGATTCTCATCTGAAAACAGAGCTCCTGGGGAGATTACAGCAGTAGCTAATGGACTCTCTCGTACAGAGCCATCCTCTGCGCAGCTAGGGGGGACCTCAGTTTCTTTGCTTTGCAGCTCATCCCCAAGCAGCAGCTTCCCTGCCACCCCTTCCCCCTGCTTGGGTGATTCCTTCAGGCTGTTGGTTTCACGCCTCGCTGGCTCTGGTGGTGGCAGTGCAGTCTCTGGAGGCGACATTTTAGGCTTGGGCTCGTTCGGGGACTTTGGAACAGGACAAGGCGAGCTGCCAGTTCTGGGAGGCTGCTCCAAACCATTTTGTTCTTTAACACAAGGCAGAATTTCCAGTTGAGGGAGACCACCAGCAGCTGCCACAGAGTGGTCTGGGGAAGTCGGCACAGGCACTTCAGCCTCGGTGGCTTCACTAGTGGACTCAGGGGTTGCTCTGCCTGTGTTTTCCACAGGGGTGTCCTCTGAGCTCTGAGAGGTGGCCCTCTGAGACACTGTCCTATCAACACTGTCCAAAGGAGTTCTCTCTTGAGCTTCTTGTGCGGGTACATCATCCACAGAGTTCAGTGAATCTTGTTGTTCCACAGTGCTGCCCTTATCAGTTTCTTCTTCTGGCCTGGACAGGTACTCCTCCTGCACCCCCACAGCAAGACCTACTTTATGTGAATCCTCTAGTTTGCTCTCAAGTGGCAGTTTCATACTGGCAACTGGACTGACCAAGCCTGGTGCCTTCTCCAAAATGGCCTTCTCTCTGTCAGCTGGTGTCTGTATATTCAATGGCTTCTCAACGGCCACTGGACCACCTTGTGCCAGACATGCTGCTAGCTCAACACTTGGGGCATCCTTGGAGGCTTGCGATTCAGAGGACGAGAGACAGAAAGGGGACACTTCTCCTTTTTTCTGCTCTCTTAAATCCACTTTTACTCTGACCGCCTCTCTGTCAAGTCCTTGTGGATGGAGCTGGGGGATCTGTGCCTCAGAGGTTGGGGTCTCAGGCCTAGGGGGGCTGCTTTGGAGTCTGTCCAGCCCAACAGGTTTCTGCTGGCCCAACCTCAGAACTTTCTCCACACTGGTATCTGTTCTTTGTGGGGCACCTCGGGGCAACCGGTCACCAGTAGGCTGAGTTCCTCTTTGCATCCTATCACCAGCAGCACCTAGATCGGGCTTTGGGGGAGTAACTCGTAGTAACTTCTCCCCAGCAGGTGGGGTGTCTGTCCTGTGTGGATTAGTTCTCAAAGCCCTATCTCTGGAAGTGAATGCCTCAGTCCTGTACGGGGCTGTTCTCTGCAGCCTCTCTCCCGTGGTTGGGGCCTTCGTCCACAGCTCCTCTCGGCGAAGCACAGTCCTCCGAGCGTGTGGGACAGGATGCACTGGCATTTCGTCCCGTACCAGCTCCCTTCGTACGACAGCACCTCGTGTGTGCTGGGCCACTTGAGGCAGGCCCTCCTCCTCCTCTTCAGCCGCCACCCGGGAATGTCGGAGGCTGGACAACCTCCCTTGGGGAGACTCTGCATCTCCGCCGTCCCCATCTCGCAGCATTTGGCGTGTGCTACGCAGCCTTTCGCTCACGCGGGTGCCCGTCCTTTCTGAGGCTGTGCGGCTGGAAACCTTGCCCTTCTTGCTCTTCTTACTGGAGACTTCCTCAGTAAGCAAGCTCTCGTCTTCATCTTCTGGCAGCTTGAAGACCACTTCATCTTTAGCCTGGTCAATGTCTTTGCGGGCAGCTTCCACCTGTTCCTAAGGACAATGGAGAAAGGGACTGGTTAAGTGGGGGGCAGCCAGAAAAGAGCTCACAGCTGTTGTGTCAAACAATGCCAGTTAAGGTAGAGGATTTGGTTTAGTCTGTTCTGGGGCACTTCAAAGAGCAGGGTTCTGAGGTCTATGCTGCTCAAGCACTGAACCCCACTGCTCCTTCCCTTCCAACCAACCAGAGCTCCAGGTCTACAATCTTAGAATACAGTTTTCAACCCTGGGTGTCATCTCCTTGAAAGGTTGTGAGTCCAGAGAAATGGGACTCACAACAGCCTGAAAGATGGTTGCTATTTGGCTGTCCAAAAAGTTGCATCAGACTGAGAAGCTGATCAACTTTGAACCGAAAGAGGACACAGCCAGGCACAAGTCACAGAGTCCCCCCTGCAGCTGCACTTGCCCAACGAGACAGTCATTTACCTCTGCCTGCTTCAGTTCCTCTCGACTGATGTCCTCCAGAGATGCCTCCAGGAAGTTCATGGCATAGCGCTCAATGGGAGTGAGCTGCAGGGAGAAAGTAAAGTTCAGGTGGGGGTTTTGAAGGAAAGGGAGGGGCAGCTCAGCTAAGAGCCAGGACTTTAGTGATCTAGCCAGAACTGGGTTTTACTATAAACAAATCAAAATGTTCAATGGACATGATCTCTAGATAACAGAATCTCAAGGAGTAAGTTGGGAAAGACCCTGAGACCTCAATCCATTCTTCACAATTGGGGACCTTGGAGAACAACTGCTAATCATGCCAACAGTACTGATCTAACTGATGCAATGTAGTATAAACAGGCTTCATGACCTAATGTGAACTTGCACGACGGAGCAACAGCACACTTCATTTAGGCATAAGATAGAACAGGACTATCATTCTGCAAAGGGGCAAACAGGTTTGTGTACCTGTTCTACTAGCGAAGCAATTTCCTGCTCTGCCTTCGACATCTCCTCTTCCTCTTCCCTGCTAGGTCTGTCTTCTGCATCCAAAGGGATGTTCTCGTTGAACTCTGCCAGCTCAGCCACTTGCTCTGCCTTGGCTTGGGTGGCTGCTCGGATGTCCTCAGGGTCTTCTGCTCTGCACAGAGCCTGTGAGCCAGAGATATATCCAGGGCGGGTTGAGTAATCAAGGCTCCTGACCCAGGGAAGCAGCAATCTTCACATCAACATTGTGTCTGGGGTGTGTGTGTGTGTTGCGCTTACCTGCTCCAGAATCTGAGCCTGCTTGGTGGCCATGGGGTCCTCTTCCTCCTCCTGGGCTGGAAGGGGGGCCTCGCCTTCTTTCTTGCCTGGGTCATCCAGTGGCATGTCAAACAGATCGCGGATGGTTTGCTGAGAAGCACAGAGGCGAGCAAGGTTACAAGTGGATCCTAGCCAGTGAGCGGCTGACCCCTAAAGCACACATCTGACGAGCAATGCTCTTGCCTACAGAATTCCTCTTTGCAGTGAACTGGCTTATCTCTTCTTTTTTTTAATTAATTTATTTGAGTTTATCATATAAGCCTATATCATACATATACATCAGATCAACAAGACTACTTACACATCCTATAAGAACACTTTGTCTCTCAACAACACAGAACATCACATCAATCCAACAAAGTATCTCAACAAATATCCAGTTCTTATTCTCAACCTTACTAATCAATTTATGTTGAGTACAATAAACCAATTTACGTTGTCTTTAGGACAGATATACTATCTTAACTAAATTGCAAGCTCTAACTAGCAATAAAAACCATATATAACAATTTATCTTCACCTTATACAATATTAACTCTTTTCCATCCTTAGTAGTCTGATAACTCTTATTTCCATTATGAACATAGGTTTTAATGCTGAATTATTTTATTTTAATTTATTATTATATTTTTCCCCTTTCACCCCTTTTTAAATTATTTATGTATTTTAAAATTCATTTTCTTTTAACTTATTTTTTTATTTTTTCATTGCATCCTATTAAATAAATTATGGCCATACATTTCCTATAGATCTACACCAATAACATTATACTCTAATCTTACAAGTTTGCAACTGGTTATCTTTTACCCCCAATGAAACTACCTCATCATATACTGTATTATCAAGGTTAATTATGATTTCTTATTCTTAATGCAAGCCTTTCTAAGACCAGTACACACAAATAAATTATTACACAGCTAAATAAATACTATTCCTTAATTCAAACTTCTCACATTTGTTTTCCAATTTCCCCCTTAGTTTATCAATTCATTCATTAAATTCCCAAGTTATCCTACCCCTTTTAAAATATTTCTTCCCCATCAGATTTCTTAATAAAAATAACACCTCCATAATGACAAGAATAGTTATAATAATAAAATAAAACAAATAAATTAAACCAATTAACAATGAGTCGGAGAGTGATTTCAGCAAAGACTCAAGTTTATTCAGCTCTTCGTTCACTTCTTCGACACGGTACAACATCTGATAGCCCGAACAGTTTGCCCATTGAAACTGCCCGGTATTTAAACATTCCCGGCTAACATAGCCACTCCCACTATACACATAACAACCTATCAGGTTGAG
>NW_015166485.1:179393-191894 GCF_001447785.1 Gekko japonicus | reverse complement strand
CAGCCCTTTCCCTTGCCAACAGTTCCTTCTCCTGTGTAAATTCTGGCGTTTCTCCCTTAGGCTCCACATTTCTCTCCTTATTGAAATCACCTGGAGTCTCTCTCAAACTGGATTGCTCTCGCTCTTCGTGCTTTCCAATTTCTTCCTGGCTGATATCTAGTTTTTTCAAAATTTCAGCGCTTACCTGCTTACATCCCTCTTTAACTGCCTCCTTCAATATAATAAGAAACTGTTCAATATTCAACTCACACAACACATTATTCTCATCAGTCTCCTCTGTTTCCATCTCTCCCAGCATTTTCAACCTCTCTCTCGATCCATTTAATCAAGTTCACTGCATATTGTTCTCCTTTTGTACAAACTGTTCACCGGTCATTTTATTCTTTATATATCCTTGCCACTAAGACCCAGTCCACCGGAACACCAAGGATGTCAGAGCTCAAAGAAGATTTGAACTGGCTTATCTCTATCATGCTTCAGGATTCTTTTGTCTTTCCCATAACAAATACTGCTATTCATCTGTCTCAAGAGCAGCACTACAGTGGTAAGAGGCTCCTTCAGAACCCAAGCTTTGAAGCAACATCAGTGCAAAACCGACAATCCAATGAGCTGCGCTAAATGCAGTTTGGCACTCAGGCTCTACAACAGTCACATATTACTATGGTTACCTGTTTGAAATAGGCTGTGGTGAAGTTGCCCCCCTCAATGGCCATATCTCCCAGCATCCTCTTCTGATTAGCCTTCTTCAGGATGTTTTCCTCCACGGTCCTTTCACTGATCAATCTGAAGAGGCAATGAGAGAGTCAGCTGTAATGACCCCTTGTGAACATAACCTCTGTGGTATGGAACCATTCCCACCCACAAACATACTCCAAACCTTCCATAGGGAGTGAGTCCAGCTTTCTCCATTACGGTTGCACACTCTCTTGGCCAGTGGCAAAGGGGAGTCCAGCTAACCTGTAGATGTGAACATCCCGTGTCTGCCCAATACGGTGGCAGCGGTCTTGGGCCTGGGCATCCATGGTGGGGTTCCAGTCGCTGTCATAGAACACCACAGTATCAGCACCGGTCAGGTTCACCCCTACGCCCCCACTGCGCGTTGACAGGATGAAACAGAAGATGCGCTTGTCTGCGTTGAAACGCTCCATCAGGGCCTGCCAAGATTGGATGAGAACCCAGAGTCAAGAAAGGCCAGCATAGCAATTCCATGGTTTTATTTCCCTAGCTTTAGAAGAGGAAGACACTTAACAAGTCAGTGTGGCACCCGGTATAGGAACTACAATTCATTTAACTCTACAATGCAGAAAACTAATTTCAATCATCAAAATTACAGGATGGACTTCCTACATTTGTTCTGCACTTGTCCATTCCATCATCCCTCCTGTCTTTAAATTGTTCTTTGCCAATGACAACAGAAATCCTCAAAAACGTTATACTAGGTACACAAATGGGCAGGCACAAGTGTTTGTAAACTTTATTCCAAAATGCCTTTTCTCCTCAGACTCTTGGATTTTTGATACAAACTTGGAACAAATTTCTCCCAAAAGGGGAGCTGGTTCATGAAGATTTTTGTGTCTGTTATGGAAAGGCTTGCAACTATGACTCTCAAAAGCCCTCAGAATGTCACAGGTGAGAGCAAGCTGCCATCACCTACCTGCCGCTGCTCCACACGAGTACTCCCGTCCAATCGCAGGTAGATATGCCCATGGTAATTGAGGAACTGTTCCAGCACATCCAACATGCGAGTCATCTGGGTGAAGATGAGGACTCGATGGGCTCCAGCTTTAAGTTGCCGCAGCAGAACATCCAACGTCTGCAGCTTCCCTGGAGGCGCGCGGGGGGGGGGAGGGGGAGAGAAAGAAACTGGGCCAAAGGCATACAGGCCGCAAGCCTTACTGGTGGAGATGTTCTAGGCACAATTCCCCCTGTCCTGACAGCCCAGCCCAGCCTTCTTGGGCAGGCCCCACACTCCCAGTCTCAAGCAGGTCCAGCCCTGCAGCACCTACCACAGTCATATTGGATGAGGCGCAGGTCTGGGAATTGGGTCCTCATGTTGCAGACAATGCGATGCAGACAACTGGCACGGGATGAGAACTCTTGGCGCAGTGTCTCCTTGAAGACAGCCTGCTGGAGCAGGAGCGATGGGGGCGGGTGAGAGGTGTGCATGGTGATGGCAGGAGCCTCCACAGGAGGCATAACGAAAATGAACCTGCAGAGACAAGGAAGGGAGATGCCAGGCCACCTCGGGGGACCAGGGAGGCAGAGTGGTTGCTGGGCTTCCCCTGAGGGAATCGGAACCAGAACGCCTAAGGAACAATTCGGAACAACCACGGGCAATGATACACTCTCTCTTTAGAAGAAGAAGAAGAGAAGAGTCTGGATTTATGCCCCGCCCTTCACTACCCAGAGGAGTCTCAGAGTGGCTTACAAACTCCTTCCCCTTCCCCTCCCCACAACAAACACCCTGTGAGGTAGGTGGGGCTGAGAGAGCTCTGAGAGAAACTGCTCTTTTTCAAGAACAGCTGTGCCAGAACTACGGCTTGCCCAAGGTCATCCAGCAAGTGGAGGAGTGGGGAATCAAACCCGGTTCTCCCAGATTAGAGTCCGCGCACTTAACCACTACACCAAACCTAAGCCCCACCTCAGTTTCCAAGCTCACAGGGGAAATGGTACCTCTCTATAATGTCTGTCAGTTGTTCGATGCGCTGCTGGGGTGTCAGGATTGCCTGGGCCAAGGTCTCTGAGCGCTGCCAGTAGGCTGCGAGGCTCTGGGGATCCCTCTGTAATTGAGCGGCATAGCAGTGGGCATAGCTGGCTCCTCTCCAGCCCTTCGGTTCTATGTCTGGAGCTGCCTCCACTTGCTCGTCGCTTTCCCCCTCCTCATTCCTCCACGAGGCAGGCGCAGGGGGGAAGAGGGTACAAAAGCGTAGCACCTCCGTGCCATACATGGGTGCGAGGTTGCAGTGCTGCTCGTTGAGGCGGAAGAGCCGGTCCAGGCGCTCCTCCTTCTGCTTTTTCCGCTTATCTTCAAGTGATTCCTTCAAGTCAGAGAAATGAAAACCAGTCAAGCTGGAGGACAGCCCAGGCCCCCCCTCACCACAAGAGTCCCGGAGTCTGTACCATCCCTCCTCCACAGTACTCGACCAGTTCCAATTAGCGTCCCAGTCCCTAGCCAAGCAACTCACCAGATAGAAGGGAGATCGAGGCGGGGGAGGCGGCTGTCGCCTTGGCCGCGGGGCAAGGATCGAAGGGGGAGGTGGAGTGGGTGTTGTGGAGCGGAGCACCAGCACCTCTGGTTCTTCCCTGGGCACTGGGCTTGAGGTGGTCTGGGGAGCCATGGCAGGGGAGGCGCTGACAGCGACAGTGCCAGCTGGGGAGAGAGCGAACGGAGCCATGGAGGAAGGCAGGGAAGCTGACACTGGAAGGAAAACAGAGGAGTTAATGCAAGGCAGGCACGGGGCAGAAGGCACAAGGCACCTGGAAGCTGGTGCCTGGGGATTTCAAGCATCCCCCTCAAGCCATGCACAGAACTGACACCCATGGGTGCGATGCTGGCTCTCAGCTCTGAGAACCAGAAAGGATTCCCCATGCCTGGAACCCCCTCAGAAGCACAAAGTCCTACACAGGATGGCAGGAGATATGCTTACCCATCTGTTGTTCCACGCTGGGGTTTGGCGCCTGTAGCATTCGCAGGGTGGGCCTCACAAGGGCCTGGAGGGGAGCTGGTGTGGATGGGCGCAGCGGCATCTGCGGCTGTGTGGGTATCCTGACTGGTGGCACAGGATTCATGGGGAGTGGGGCACGGGCCATCAAAGACGCCGGAAGGCCAGGCAAAGCAGCAGCAGTTGTTGGTGTAGCAGGGCGCAACGGTGGCTGCTGTGGGCCAGGAGAGGGGGACAGCAGCCCATCTCGAGGGGCCTGTCGCACTACGATCTTCACCACACCAGAGCTGTTCACTGCCGGGGAGGGCACTACCAAGACAACAGCAGAGAGATGTTGCCTGCTGAGCTTGGCTACCTTGCAGAACACTCTTATGCTCCTATTATTGTTACTGGATACCTACTCTTCTATACTGGCATTGGATAAAGAAGCATTTAGGATGGGACCCCTAATAGGGCGCCCGTGTGCACCACGGTGCCTGCTGGCACCTCTTCTGGAGCCCGCCAACTGGGCAGGGCCAGATGGTGGTTTGCCTAGCAGGGCTTCTGACTGGCCAATGTGGATCTGATTGCCTGTGCAGAAAAAGTCATTTCAGCAGCCGGTTCCAGCACAGCACAAAGATCTTCATGGTGTTACTGAAAGCAAGCCGTGTGTGTACGAGAAAATATCTTAAAATACATGTACATTTTAAAAGGCATCTTGTTTAAACAGAGCTTCTATCTGAAGTACTGAAAAGTTACTCTTAAAGTTATGCATAATCTGACTCTGACAATTTGAGGGTGGCTTTGCCTCTTGTGGCAGTCATTTTGTGGCTGGCTCTGCCTCCCAGGGCAGCCCCCCCCCCCCCTTTTAGCTATGTCCTCCATCCTGTGTCAAATTCCAAAAGTGCCCACAGGCTCAAAAAGGTTGGAGACCCCTTGTCAAGGAACAGAGTCACCTAAAAAGTAGGGCACACCGGCAAGTCACAGCTCACATAATTCAGGAAACGTTTGAGGAAATGATTTGAAAGGGTAAACGAGAGAATGGCAGAAGGCTCACACACAAGGGCAAAGGAAATGGAGGGAGAGCAAGCAGCAGATGATGGAATAAATGGAGCAAGAGAATAGAGTTTTAGGCACAGGTAGTCCATTTACTGACCCAGGAGTCCTGCCACCTAACACCTCAACCCACTGGACCACATTCCCCTTCTAGAGCCAAAGTTGATTTAAAAAAAAAATCCAGGAATCCCCGTTTTCCGGCTCTGGTAAACACCAACCTTGGGTGGCAGCAATGGGGACGCTGATGGTTGCCGTAGAAGCAACTGCTGCAGCGGCAGTGGTGGTAGCTGGGGCAGGCAGAATGGTGGGCGGCTGGTGGCCTGGCACAGCCTGCACCCCAACAGGGGACTGCCCTGCCTGCTGGGCCATGGCCTGGATCAGTGCCACCTGTGCTGGCTGGCTGATGATGTGGTGCTGCCCCCCAGCAGACAACAGGTGAACTACATTCCCTAGAAGAAAAGGGGAGGAAGAGGGGAAAGAGAGGGAATTGCCAACTCAGTCACCAGTCTGGACCCTGGGTGGTGGCAACGCTCCAAATGCCCATGTAAGCCCTCCTGCTGAGATCCCACCAAGGAATTGGTAGTCCTCTATGCTAGGCAAGGCTCTGGAGTTTCCTGTATCCCCCGGGTCACCGGATGGCTCACAGAGAGGCATCAGGAGCTTAGAGGGACTGTGCTGATATTTCAAGGCTGTTTCCCTCCCCACATATTCCATCTCCTTCGTACCCATCAAGGTTCTGACACTGCACCTCTCCCCTGCCCATTTGTCTCACAAGCTCTCCATCCTACTCGTGGACTCATGGCTAAGATGTTTTGCATTTCTGTTCCTTAGAAGTATTCTGACATGGCAAGCAGAATAGAAAGCAAAAATGCTAAGCAGCTTGGCAGACATTGACGGGTGAAAACAAAACCTTTCCACTCATTTTTTTGGAGAGGGGAGAATGAGGAAGTGCTGAAACTCAGCTACCACTGAAATGGGGTGGTGCTGCTGCTACTTGTATAGAATTTTATTCGCTAGTGCTGAAATGCAGCAGTCTCTGGAGCACATCCCACCGAAACCACAACGTTAGCATTAAAGAGAAGCCAAAGAGCAGATTAGAGACAAGACACATAATTGCCAGCCTCGTGGGATGCCCCCGTCACCCAGTTCAGTCCACATCAGACTGCAAAGCTGGACGATGAATGCTCCCTCATGTAAAAAAAACTTCCCATACATTTGAAGTTAGCACAACAGAGAGCAGGCCATGCTAGAACCTTCTCTGTAACATGCTGATTTTATACGTTCGGGAAGGTTTTGTTTTTACTGACAACAAACATACCAGGCAAGGGAACGTTCAAATATTTCACCTCCCACTTATTATCCCAGGTAATACACTGCAGCAGCAGTAGATACAAGGCCGCTGACCATGCAGTTAGGCTCATGGGAGCCACGGGAGAGGGACCTCACTGGGCCAATGGGGCTTGGGGTATACCTACTTGGTAGCTGCCGGGTGGGCTGAGGCATCGTGACCTGGCGCACCTGAGTCCCCGTCAAGGTCAGCTTGTTGCCTTGGATCTGGAAAGTGAGGGGTTTGCTGCCCGGAGCGCTCTGGAGGGGCCGGTTGGCCAGAGATGCAAGTTGCCCAATGCTGACGACTTCACCCGCTACAGTGAACCAAGAGACTGTTAGCTCCAGCAGCAACCACCAGCCCCTGCTCCCGCTTTTCTGTTGGCCTCCGCATACTCACAGGGGAGCCGTGCCTGCATATCTGGGGACAGCAGAAGTCGTTGCTGCAGAGCTCCAGCAGTTGCAAAGTTGTAGCCAGGCAAGGCGGGGACGGCAGGATGAACATTCATCGGCTTCAGCATCCCTCCAATAGTGCCTGAGCCCATGGTGCTGGTGGACTGCTGTGCCATAGACGCTGGGCCCAGCGTGCTGGGGGCTTGCGGCTGCCCCACAGTGGATATGGCCAGGGTGTTGGGGGTCTGTGGCTGCCCCACAGTGGACATGCCTGGGGTGTTGGGGGCCTGTGGCTGCCCCATAATGGACATGGCCTGTGGCTGCCCGATGGTGGATGCAGCCAGGGTGTTAGGGGCCTGTGGCTGCCCCACAGCAGACATAGCCAGGGTGTTGGCAGCCTGTGGCTGTCCCACAGCACACACAGGCAGGGCGCTAGCAGCCTGCGACTGCAGCATGGCAGACATGGCCTGCGGCTGCCCCATAGCAGACACAGCCAGGCTGTTGGGGACTTGTGGCTGCCCCATGGCGGACATGGCTTGTGTCTGTCCCATAGCAGATACAGACAGGCTGTTGGGGACTTGTGGCTGTCCCATGGTCGACATGACCTGCGGCTGCCCAACACCAGACACAGCCTGTGGCTGCCCCACAGCAGACATTGCCAGAGTGTTGGGGGCCTGTGGCTGCCCCATGGTGGACATGGCCAGGGTGTTGAGAACCTGCGGCTGGGCCACAGCAGACATGGCCTGGGTGCTGGAAGCCTGTGGCTGCCCCACAATGGACATGCCCTGCAGCTGCCCCACAGTGGACATGGCCAGGGTGTTGGGGGCCTGTGGCTGCCCCACAGTAGATGCAGACATGGCCAGGGTACTGGGGGTCTGCGGCTGCCCCACGGCAGACATACCCTGCAGCTGCCCCACGGCAGACATGGCCAGGGCGTTGGGGGCCTGTGGCTGCCCCAGGGTGGACACGGCTAGGGTGCTAGCAGCCTGCAGCTGCCCCACAGGAGCTGGCAGTATACCAAGCTTAAGTGAGGAGGCAGTCGTTGCAGTGGGAGAAACAGGTGTCGGCGGTAAGGTATGTCGAGCAGCGTTTGGGATCAGCTGAGCAGCAGTCATGGCCGCCATGGGAAGGACTGTGGAAAGAGAGGAGATGTTTAGACTTGCATGGTCATCTGGCCTTGTCATGTTCTCCTCAACAGGAGCCCTTCTGTTCAGAATAACTGCTGCACTGCGCTTTTGGCCTTGACTGACTCTTCCCTGCAGCAGCCAGTACCTCCCAGCCACGTGGGCTGGGAGGATCCAGCACTGCAGTTTCTCTACCAAACAAGGGCAGCAGTTTCCCCTCTGAAGTCATAAGAAAGCAACTTTTAAAAAACCTCTTCTTTTATTCATTTATTGTGATACTATTATTTATTTAAAATTATTTATTTAATTTATACCCCGCTCTCCCCGCGAACAGGCTCAGGGTGGCTTACATTAGTCGGTACCCAGTACCATAGAACCATATACAAGAGTTAAAACATTTAAAACATTTAAAACAATCAAATAATCAAAGTGATAGTAATCGTCTTTCAGCAATTAAGATGGCATACTATATAGCATACAAGCAATTGTTTCCGATTTGGTGATCTTTCGGCATCGTGCAATGGTATGCCTCAATCTCCAGGCTGGGGCCAACTCATAACCACAGATGTTGGTGGTAGTGGTGTGGCGGCTCCTAATTGAAAGCCTGGTGGAAGAGCTCCGTCTTGCAGGCCCTGTGGAACTGTAAAAGATCCCGAAGGGCCCTGATCTCTTCTGGGAGCTCATTCCACCAGTATGGAGCCGCCACTGAAAAGGCCCTGGCGGCAGCGAGCCTGGCATCCTTAGGGCATGGGATGGTCAGTCGATGTTGTGACCCTGACTGTAGTGCTCTCTGGGGTATATATGGGGAAAGGCGGTCCCTCAGGTATGTCGGACCCTGGCCATATAGGGCTTTAAAGGTAAGTACCAGCACCTTGAAGCGGATTCGGTATGCTATTGCCAGCCAGTGCAGTGCCTTCAGCGCAGGCCGGATGTGCTCCCATTTAGGAAGGCCCATCAAAAGCCTTGCCACGGCATTACACACTAGCTGCAGCTTCCAGATTTATGACAAGGGCAGCCCCATGTAAAGAGCGTTACAGTAGTCTAGTCTCGACGTGACCATCACGTGGATCACTGTAGCCAGGTCATTGCGGCTGAGGAAGGGAACCAGCTACCAAATCAGCCGAAGATGGTAAAAGGCCGACTTAGCAGTGGCTGCTACCTGGGCCTCCATTGATAGGGAGGTGTCCAGGAATACTCCCAGACTCCTAACCTCCGGCGCTGGCACCAATGGTGCCCCACCAAAGGCTGGGAGTGGGATCCTTACCCCCGAACTGCCCTGACTCAGGCACAGGACCTCCGTCTTCGTCAGATTCAGCTTCAGCCAGCTCAGTCGGCCGACAGATCTAACAGCAACAGTACCGCCGAACTGCCCCAATCCCAATGCCTTCAGAGGTCATCTGTCAGAGCAACCAATGACGTCTCCATATTGTGTCCCGGGCAGAAGCCGGACTGGAAGGGGTCTAGTATGGAAGTGTCATCCATAAAGCCCTGCAACTGTATCACCACTGCCCTCTCAGTGAATTTGCCCAAATAGGGCAAATTGGAAACCGGCTGATAATTGGCCAACTTGGCCGGATCCAGAGATGTTTTTTTCAGAAGAGGGCGGACCATTGCTTCCTTGAGCGCCCCCGGGCACCTTGGAACCCTTTGTGGCCAGCTTTAATAAGCCAGGAAGGGCACGGATCAAAGCTGCATGTGTTTGGGAGTACCATTGTGAGCAATCTGTCGACTTCTTCCAAACTGAGCGGGCTGAAATAACCTAAAATCAAAATCGAAGACGTGCAAGGGGCCTCAAGTTCGCTCACTCTTTCAACTGTGGCAGGGAGGTACCGGCGGAGCGCCAAGACTTTATCTGTGAAATAGCTCGCAAATGCCTCACAGCCAATATCCAATTCCCTAGCTTTTGGTCTGCCCTGTGGCAGAGCTGTTATAGACTGAATTGTTCTAAACAATTGGGCTGGGCGTGAGCGTAGCCGCATAGAACTCCCTCTTTGCGGCTTTGACTGCCATCTCATAAATGTCCTATAAGATGCTCTTGTCGCTTTGTTCATAAATGTAAAAAAATAATAAAAGCTCAGCTTCTAATCTTGCGCATGCATGTGAAACAAATACATTTAAGCAGTAAGAAACCCTTGCTCACTCCCTGCAGAGAAAAAGCTCTGGGCTTCACTGAGAAGCCTGTGTAAGCGTCTTCCTCCCCACTCTGTTCTGGGATATTCAAGCCTTACCTTGTGGAGCAGACGCCTGGGCGTGGAGCAGAGCAGCAGCTGTGTTGTTCTGGCTCAGAGGAGGCACTAGAGTTGGGGTCTGTGGTCTGGCAGAGGGAGGCACCGGTATTGACATGGTGACTGGAGAAGGCGGCACGGGGAGAGAAATGGAGACAGGAAGCGTGGGGGGTTGCACGGACCCTGGCAAGACCGGGCCTGGATGATGAATGGGAGCCAGAGTAGGGGTCAGTGTCTCTGGGAGGATAGGCGTCAGGGGTCTCTGCAGGGGGGCTACTGGACGAGGGTTATTCACCAGCACCACAGTACGATTCTCTGGCTTGGGCATAGGCTGCAGCATCCTGAAGCAGGAAACAGAGGGAAATAAAACTATTCAGACTAGAACACTGGGCAGGACATTTATCCTGCAACACCTTCATTCTCCGCAGCTCGCTCATTAGGTTAACCTCAGCCAAACTACCTCACTATCTCTGCTTTAGTCAAGGGATCGTTCCCCATCAGGATTTTGGAGGATGACTACTTGATGGCGTCCCCAACCATCAGCCAGTATGCTGCCATGCAACATTCTGCTGGGAAGAGGCAGACTGCCGTCTTGGCATCAGTCTCTTCCTCCTTTGGCCAGAAAGCTCCACATCCTTCAAAGCCGAGGAGTTTGGGTTATGAATGAATGCCTGGTGCCATCTTTCTGTGATTGATGGGAACTTGAAGGGGGCCCAGCCTTTGTGCAAGAGAGATCCGAAAGTACCGCCAAGCATAAGCTGCCCACTAAAGGAAGTGTGTGTCACACAGATACCTGTTCACTTTCATTTTGACTGGTTTCGGTCTGGGAGGAGGATCAGGGGACTCAGCAATCTCCTCAATCAGCTTCCTGGACACCTTCCACTTGGGCAGGAATGTGTCTGTCTCGTAACGGGAAACACGGCCCTCCAGATTGATCAAGTCAAAAGGTCCCATGTCCACATGCTGTAAAAAGTGAAGCCCAAAGAGATAGGAGAGCCAACTTAACACGCCTCTTGGCTACCCAACCTGAACAGGACTACTTCAGGACAACAGAAGAAGGAAAAAGCAGGCAAGATCAACAAACGGGAGATGCCTCCTCCCACTGCAGGGGATACTTAAGCCACTGGATTTGAATAATAAGCCCTGCCTGCCACAGCAAGTAGCAGGACCCTCCTGCCTTCAGGATAACCTCCTCCCCCAATGAAAGTGGACATCATTCTTCCACCACTCCACTTTCCCACCAGACCAGCGGGGGAGCACCTGCCTTGAAAGGGTCGTTATCAAGGGCATGCAGGACAAGAGAGGCCGTGTTGAAGCAGATACCCTCCGTGATAAAGGGTGAGTGGATGGGCCGTGGGTCGAAGAGGTTGGGGTGGTTACAGACTTTGCGAAGCTGCATCAGGATGTTGATGACGCTCATGAAGTGCCCCGTTGCCAAGGTCTCCTTGGTGCTGAAAAAGGAACCCGTCACAGAAAATCAGACACGCTCTGAGACTTTACGGTAGTGAAACGGTGCCAAAAGACATGGAGTGCCTCTGCCAATGCCAGTGCCAAAAGACAAAAGACATGGAGTGCCTCTGCCAATGCTGAACACAGGGGAGAACAGGAAGCTACAGAACAAACGCTCAGCTTACTCCTCACACCCTGAATTGAACCCAGGCTTCCACGCTCCCTGCAACTAACTCAAACCCACCTCACAGAAACAGTAAGAATCCAGACTCCCCCTCCCCCCACGCCCATTCCCACACAGCCCTTTGTACTCACGTAGCCTGGGCCATGAAATCATCATAGAGATAACGCTGGCGCTTGGAAAGCCGGCAATTGATGACATGCTCGTATTTCTTTGGCATCTGCTTCTCTACGTCCACTTTCACCCTCCGCAAAAGGAAAGGCCGCAACACCTATGGAGAGTGGGGACAGAAAGGGCAAAAACTCAGCCTCAAATCCTATCACAAAGGCCACCTCTGACATTCCAGTGCTCTCTGGCAATGTCTCTGAACTCCCACCCTGCTTACCTTGTGCAGCCTCTTGACTAGGTTCTCGTTGTACTCCTGACTGCCCTCAATCATGCCTGTCAGAGGGTTGGAGAACCATTCCTTGAATTCACGGTGTGACTGGAAGACATGGGGCATTAGGAAGTGCATGAGGGACCACAATTCCATTAAGCTGTTCTGGAGAGGCGTTCCAGTCAGCAGCAGCCGCCTCTGGCTGAAACACAAAAGGCGGGAGGGTGAGAATCTTCAGGGAGAAGGCACCTCCTATCCTGTCCTCAGCCCTTGCCTGGAAAACAGCCCCAGCCACTCGCCCCGCTCCCACCTGTTGAAGTTGAGCAAAGACTGCCAGCGCTGGGATTTGAAGTTCTTGATATTTTGAGCTTCATCCAGGATCAGATACTTCCAATTCTTCCGTCGAAAGGCCTGGTGGTCCTGCAGCACCAGCTTGTACGAGGTGATGCAGATATGGAAGGCATTAGGTTTGGTCCAGCCCTAGGTAAAGTTGGTGAGGAAGTTACAATGCTGCCAGTAAAGAAGATACAAGCAGTGTCTTCTCTGCCATCAGCAAACACTTTGCTTACAAAGACGAGGTTGCATCCCATGCTAATCATTTAGAAACAGGGTGTATTTTGTTCCTAAATCCAGCACTATAACACCATTTCTTCTACCCACTATGTCGGGCAAGTCTTTATTTTTCTGCTATTTCTAGAATCACAAGAGGCGGGACCCGCGATACTCGCGG